>NC_059104.1:25629830-25707330 GCF_020740685.1 Jaculus jaculus
GTTGTATAGATCTTTCACTTTTTTGGTTAATATTATTCCAAAGTATTCATTTTTTGTTGCTATTAAATATGGGACTATGTCCCTTATTTCTTTCTCTGTATGTTTGTCATTTGCATATAAAAATGCTACTGATTTTTGTGCACTGATTTTGTATCCTGCTACTTTGCTATAGGAGGTAATCACCTTCAGTAGCTTTGGGATGGAGTCTCTAGGGTCTCTTATATACAATCATGTCATCAGCAAATAGAGCTAACTTAACTTCTTCCTTTCCAAATTTTATCCCTTTTATTTCCTTGTCCTGTCTTATTGCTTGAGCTAGGACTTCCAGAACTATATTGAAAAGCAGAGGTGATAGAGGACATCCCTGTCTTGTTCATGATCTTAATGGGAATTCCTCCAGTCTTTCTCCATTAAGTATTATTTGGGCCTTTGGAGCTTTGTATATTACCTTTGTTATGTTAAGATATGAACCAACTATGCCAATTCTCTGCAATGTTTTGATCATGAAGTGATGTTGTATCTTGTCAAAGGCCTTTTCTGCATCTATTGAAATGATCATGTGTTTTTTATGTTTAACCTTGTTTATGTGGTGTATTACACTGACAGATTTCCATATGTTGAACCACCCTTGTGTTCCTGGGATGAATCCCACTTGGTCCAGGTGGATGATACTTTTAATGTGTTGTTGGATTCAGTTTGCAAGGATTTTGTTCAGGATCCTTGCATCTAAGTTCATTAGGGAAATAGGGTGGTAGTTTTCTTTTCTTGTGGGATCTCTGCCTGGTTTTGGAATTAGGGTGATACTAGCTTCATAGAAGGAGTTGGGTAGCTTTCCCTGTTCTTCAATTATGTGTCACAGTTTATGGAAGATTGGTTTGAGTTCTTCCATGAAGGTTTGATAGAATTCAGCTGAGAAGCCATCTGCTCCTGGACTCTTCTTTTTGGGGAGGTTTTCTATTTGTTTTTCAATTTCCATGAGAGTGATGGGTTCATTGAGGTGATTAATCTGCTCTTAGTTTAGCTTTGATACATGGTATGCATCCAGGAATTTATTCATCTCTTCCATATTATCCAGTTTTGTGGAGTAGAGGTTTTTGAAATAAGTCCTGATAGTTCTCCCGATTTCACTTATGTCTGTTGTGATCTCTCCTTTATCATTTTGAATTTTGTTAATTTGAAGCCTCTCCTTTTTTTGTTTGATCAAATTGGCCAGGGGTTTGTCAATCTTGTTTATTTTTTCAAAAAAACATCTCTTTGTTTTGTCAATTGTCTTAATTGTTTTCTTTGTTTCCACTTCATTAATTTCTGCTCTGATTTTAATTATTTTAATTATTTCTTTCCTTCTGGATGGATAAGAATATCAAACATCTAAAAGTCAAATGATAAGAAATGCTGGTGAGGATGTGGAGAAACAGGAACACTCATCCACTTTTGGTGGGAATGTAGGATGGTACAACCACTTTGGAAGCAATACTGAGACTCCTGAAAAAGCAGACTATAGACATACCAACAGACCCAGTTATTCCCTTTCTGGGCATGTACCCTAAACCCTTCACACCACAGGCCAGAGAGATTTGCTCAACCGTGTTTGTAGTGGCTCAATTCGTAATAGCTAAGAGCTGGAATCAACCCAGATGTCCATCACTAGAAGAATCGATAACAAAGATGTGGTATATCTACACAATGGAATTCTATACAGCAGTAAGAAAAAAATGACACCAAGAAATTTAAGGAAAAATGGGTGAACCTGGAACAGATCATTCTCAGTGAACTTACCCAATCACAGAAAAAAAAAAAATCACCACATAGTCTCACTTATCTCCAGCACCTAACTTGAATCTACGCAAGATACCTTACATACCCAGCAAGCATTTCATGGACTAGACACTACTAGTGATGGGGAGGTAGGGGAGGGCATCGAAGAGGTGAGAAACACTAATGTAGACCCAAAGGGTAATGGTACCATAAAATTCTACTTTCTAAAAGGTAGAACAAATGGCTGAACCTTCACCAGGCCCTTACAGGAAACACCTGAACCACAAGACACTGAAGAGGGTAGGATCAACTCTAACCTAAATCCTCTACATCTTCCCTCCCTCTCCCTTTCCATCTCTCTCTCTCTCTCTCCTCTCTAACTCCTATATATTAGTTACCTTTTTCCCTCATTTTCTTAGTGGGCACTGACCTTAACTCCCAGTGCCAGCATGGGGCTATCTTCCACAATGAGCTTTTGATCAGAGAAACCTACAAGGTTTCCTAAAAGAATGACAGATTTCTGTCAGAGTACTTGATGACCCACGAAAGGTTAGTGGTAAGACCCTATTGTTGAAGACTCCATATGAAGCTGACACCTAAAATGAAACAGCATGGCTGGAAGCCAGGAGAGAGTCAGTCTCCAGACAGTCAGCGTGTCTAGTGCCAGAAGGTGCTACACGGGCGACTGGGGAAAATGACCAATATCTGTCCAAGCAACTCATGGTCCAACCTACATAGCAGCAAATAACTTGTTGTGATGCCCACACAAGTGCAATAGTGGCATATAGCCATGGTGGGGAACCAACTGCTCTTGATTTGGCTAACCTCAGTGTTACAAGACCCATAGCTGGAACTGGGAAACAAGTTAAAACCATACCCAATCATAAGCTCACTCTCCAATATCTAGTTACCATCCATCATAGGGTACAAGTGGGCCTATACCTATTAAAGTCTCTATAAAAATGAAAGGGCTGGGCTGGAGAGATGGCTTAGTGGTTAAGCGCTTGACTGTGAAGCCTAAGGACCCCGGTTGGAGGCTCAGTTACCCAGGTCCCACATTAGCCAGATGCACAAGGGGGCGCACACGTCTGGAGTTCGTTTGCAGAGGCTGGAAGGCCTGGCACACCCATTCTCTCTCTCCCTCTGTCTTTCTCTCTGTGTCTGTCGCTCTCAAATAAATAAATAAAATTTAAAAAAAAAATGAAAGGGTTATTTCATATGACAGGGTGCTAACTTACTCTCCATTGGAGAATCTGCTTCTCTTTTTCAGATAGATATAGATCCTAAGGAGAGAACCACCCCATCATACCTCAAAAGAGCCCTGAGTGAAACTAAGGAAAATTGGCGAAACAAGCAAGAGTGCTGTTTTCCTGATGAACCGGTACCAGCACAAGGGGAAAGGAGACCAACACAGAGAAAAATCAACTCCTACCAAATCAGAGAGCCAGAGCCTCAGAGGCCCCCAACACCTCATCACTGAAGCAGACCAAAAATGAACCCAACATGGCTCAGGGAAATTTTGCAGGGTGGGGGGGGGTCGGAAAGAATGTCAGAGCCACGTGTTGGGTCATGATATACAGAGACATTTATCATACTAATAACTGGTCTCACCCCACAATGCATGACCCATATACCTCAACAAGAAGGGGCCAATGGGGAGGGGGTAGGTCAAGGATGAGCCTAATAATGGTACCAAACTGCCTGTACTTGCAGAATAGAAAACTAATAAAAAAATTAAACCAAAAAAGAAAGAATTCCTGGGATGGAGAGATAGCTTAGCGGTTAAGTGCTTGCCTGTGAAGCCTAAGGACCCTGGTTCAAGGCTCGATTCCCCAGGACTCAGGCTAGCCAGATGCACAAGGGTCTGGAGTTCCTTTGCAGTGGCTAGAAGCACTGGTGTGCCCACTATCCCCCACCCCCGCCTCTTTCTCTCTCTGTCACTCTCAAATAAATAAATAAAAATAAACAAAAAAGCAATGATTATTATATACCTTGACTTTGTTGAGAAAACTCTTTGTAGAAAATAATAAAATTTGCCCAGATACGAGCAAATGTCTTATTTCCATGTGTGTTGAAAATTAATATAAAAGATCATTCTCTAGCAAGTCAGTTTCTATTAAAACAAAAGCATTTAAATAAAGATGTATTTTAAAAAGTTTTTTAAATAAGGAATAGGTGAAACTTTTTGTTGAATACTAGCCTATTTCTACCAGGTGACTAGGAAGTTTCAGGCAGTCAGGGTAAAAGTCTCAGTATAGGTTATGGTGTCTGGATCTAGAGATATTCTGCAGAGGCACAGACAATGAACCATCATAGATGGGTTAGACGTGTGCTGCCTTGAGGCTGGGTGCTGGGAGATGATTTCCTAAGCTTCTGTCAAAATCTATTACTCTGTCCTTCTGTGAGGGAATAGTTTTAGAAATGGTAGTCTCTATATTTTAAAACTGAAATGTGGCGGGGGGGATGTCAAAGGGTGTTATATTTCCAGGAGTCTTCCTGATTATATTTATTTCACAATTTCTTTCATATTATCCAGTTTATACACCTAAATATTCCATATCATTTATGGTGCTCTTCCAATATAAAATATTCCACTCAGAGAAATTGTCTTAAGCCAGGATATTAATTACTATATTCCAAATAACAACAATAATTCTCATATGTCAGACTTGTCATCAAATCAGAGCATCAGAATGACTTGGTAGTTTGTTTGTTGCTTTTCTTTTCAAATTACACATGTGCATGAATTTCTACCTTTGTTTTTTAGAATAGGGCCAATATTTTCATCTCTCATGTATATGCTCCTTACTAAATTGAACTTTTAGTGATGACAGACTTCTGTGAATAAAGAAAGTGCAGGTAGTAAGTGTTGAGAATGTCAATGCAGGCAATGCTAGGGAGAACACACTTCATTTAGGTTCTTCTGCTGTATGCAGGGAATTGGCCAACTGCAAAAGTATGGCACCTGGCATTTGCTATTACACTTATAATGTAGGGCACCTGGGAAATGTGGCTCTAAACATTAAGTAGCAAGAGTAGGGTGACTGTTAAGTTGGTCAGAGAAGGACTGTGCAAATCTGATAGCTACACAGAATAAACTCCCCCAGGTGTGGCCAAGCTATCAAAATGATTTATTTTCTTAAAATGCTGCTAAGTTAGCTCTTCATAAGTACAAAAGATGCCTTACTGTTGCAGGAAATAGGATTTGCTACCAAACTCATATTTAGAAAAAAAAAAATATACTGTTTACTTAATAAGTCAGCTTACAATTGCCATAAAGCAACAAATAAACTATTATGAGGAAATAGATCCTGGATGGAGGGTTTCTATCTGTGGTCTGTGTCTAACAGATATAATCAGAATAAAAGATTCCAAAATGTTTGACTGTCTTTAAGAAAGAATAAGAAAGGTGCTGGAGAGATGGCTTAGTGGTTAAGGAGCTTGCCTGGGAAGCCTAGGGACGAAGCTTTGATTTCCCAGTACCCATGGAAGATGCACAGGGTGGTGCATGCATCTGGAGTTCATTTGCAGTGACTAGAGGCCCTGACATGCCCATTCTTTCTCTCACAAATAAACTGTGTGTGTGTGTGTGTGTGTGTGTGTGTGTGTGTGTGTGTGTGTAAAAGTAAGGAAGTCTCACTGTGTATATTTCAAAATATCATGTTATACACTATACTTACAGTTTTATGTCAGTTAAACAAATAATTTAAACAAATTTAAATAAAATTTAAACATTTCCTGCCATTCTGACCTGAAGAATAGAAAAATCTGCATAGTAGCCATCTCTTAATGCCTTTGTATAAAACTGTCCCTGTCCAATAAATGCCTGTGATGGTGTCAAAGCCACTGGAGAAGAAGATCATCTGGATCTTGCTAAAACAAAACAATTTTAATTTTAACTGTATTTTGATATAGAAAACATAACATTTTGATTTCTAATTGTGAAAAGTTTTATTCCAAGATTATTAAAATACACAAACTAGAAGTAATTACTTTTTATTGTCATGTAGATTTTATTTTATTCATTTGGAATATAGAGTTCACCAGCTACCTTAGCAACACAAAACTGACATAGTTAGGAATGTGGAACTTGTCAAAGAAAAGCTTCCAGGAGGAGCCAAGGTTCTTGCCAAATTTCGTCCTGGTGGTTGTCCTTTACTCAAGCAACAGCAAGTATAAGCATCATTTACAATGATTAAGTCAACACATCTGGGATAAGTTTGTTACTTTTATGTGTATTTTATTTAAATGTGCTGTTTTAGAGTAAAATAGGCTGGAGAGATGGCTTAGTGGTTAAGCACTTGCCTGTGAAGCCCATGAGCCCTGGTTCGAGGTTCAATTCCCAGGACCCACTTTAGCCAGATGCACAAAGTAGCACACCCATCTGGAGTTTGTTTTCAGTGGCCAGAGGCCCTGGAGTGCCCATTCTCTCTCTCTCTCTTTCTCTCTCTCTCTCTCTCTATATCTATCTATCTATCTATCTATCTATCTGCCTCTTTCTCTCTCTTTCAAATAAATAAATAAAAATAAACAAAAAATACTAATCTCATTAGAGTAAAATATCATATGACTAACACTCTAGTAAATTAATTATACACTTTTTCCTGCTTAATAATAAAAGTGTTTTGAAATGATAAAATGATATTGTGCACAAAATTCCTTCAAAATAGAATATTTCCTTATGAAGGGAGGAGGGGAGGGAGGAGACTCCACAGACCAAGTCTGGGAGAGCTGAAACTTAAAGTAACAGGACTACTTCCTAAGGTCATAGGAGCAGTAAACAACTTTTGAGGGGCAAACCCTGGCCAGTGTCCTCAGTGTTCTGAGGTGAGAACAGAAGGTCAGGAGACTCAGGAGTTCAACAACTCTGGAGAAAATTTCAAAGATACTACCTGAAGGTTGAGCAACCACTTGGAAGAACTCTTACCCTTCAAGCTGCCTGTCATTGCAGTGTGCAGCAGAGACACATTTTGTAGTTGGCTTGTAGAAGGTAGAGAAGTCTGTACATTGCATGGGGATAAAAAGGTGGAGGCAGAATTAAAGACCTGCATCTGAAGGTACAATTGCTATGCTCAAAGTGTTATTGCAATGTGCATAACATTTCCTTGTCCACTTGTACTTCACTCACTGACATTAGTTCTGTTGTGACATTGCATTAACCAAGACTGAACTCATCATTTGCTTCCCCATGCTCTGTTGAATTAACATCTTTAGACATACTGTCAGGAACCCTTGAGGCAGAATTTAACTTAACTCCATTTCCTGCCTGAGTTTTCAGGGTACTGCAGGTGAATGTAGGACCTTAAACTTGAACATGATTTAGTTCCACATTGGTCAGAGTTATATTTGAGGACATTTGAAAAACATGCCATTTCTTGACACAGTGTCAAGAAACCAACCACTAATTTCAGAATGAAATTCATATGACTTTTCCTCACATACTGTTCATGCTGTTGCAGTTCAATATTCTAGCCTCATGCATGGTACAACTCCACATTTCTTCCTGACTGTTGGTTTCCTTGTAATGTTTGAAAGTAAGTTTTTTTTGTTTTTATATCCTGCTTAGTTAGCTCTAAATTCACTGTGTACAAACAATTTCTCTACAGTATTTCCCAATAAACCTGCAAGCATTTATAGTTCTCTGTGTTGCCACAATACATCATGCAGAGCAGTAGTATAGGGGTTATACTTAAAATGTATTATTTCTTTTCCATTACCAAATGTATTTCTCACTCATTATGTGGTAAGCTTCTTGGGGAATGAAATGTACCACCATTTAGTATTCAGTAAGTTATAAATAAGTTCACTATGTGAAAAATGAAACAATTTCTACATGCTTTATGCAAGAATGCTTTATGTATTAAAAAATAGCAAGAAATTACTAGATTATCATTTTTTTAAGTATTTTATCAATTTATTTGAGAAAGAGAGAGAGGGGCAGATAGCTACAGAGAATGGGCACACCAGGGACTCTAGCCACTGCAAATAAACTCCAAGTGTATGAGGCACTTTGTGCAACCTGCTTTATGTGGGTATTGGGGAATTGAACTTGGTTCCTTAGGCATTGCAGGCAAGGACCTTAAATGTAAAGCCATCTCTCCAGCCCTAAATTATTATTCTTGTGAGGATGTGCTTTTACATACTCACTATTCTCTCAAAATTTCTAACAAAAAATGATAGTTCAATATATGTATCATGCTGTACAAATAGATTCATTTCAAATGTTAATATTCCCTAATATTTAAAGAAATAATTGATATTTATTGTTATTCTTAATGATAAATGTTAAGTTTTTACCCAAAGAAAAGAAAATGACAAAAGTGCATTCATCGAAGGAAATATGATTGCAAGTGTGCAGACATAGGATGGTGCAGGAAACACTGGGGGAAGTCAGATAGGTGTTCAAAGGGCTGGGACACCATGTGGAAAAATTAAAAATCATTAGGTGGTTATGAGAATGAACATTTTTTAACATACTGCTACAGGTATTCAAGAGAGTTTGAATTGTACACTGTCTCAAAGGCCAAGTAGTTTTAAAGTTGCAGAAAAAAAGCACAGACATATTTACTATGCACATTTTTTATGGTTTTATTGTGAATGCCTATAGCCTGATGAAGTATTCCTGAAGAGACAAAGGCAGGCATCAATAAGAGACTGTATAGAGTTAGAGGCAAAAGTGTCTTTCTTGTCTGAATTACAGTCCACATTCCTCTCCCTTATAAATGACTGCTGCCCCATAATGCATGATCCATAATCCCCATGAACAGAGAGGAAAGAAAGGGGAAAGGATGGTACCAACATGTGTTGTTTACATACTAAATAAGTCCATATCTAATAAAAATAAAAATAAATTAATAAATAAAAAATTAATTTAGGGAGTGTGGGGATAGAAAGGAAGTTATCACAGTTGACATATATATATATATATATATCCATAGTTATAATAGTTTTCAAAATTTAAAAATAGGAAGATTTGAGCTAGAGCTGGTTTAGCAGTTAAGACCCATGTCTGTGAAGCTTGAAGACCCATGTTCAAGTCTTCAGATCCTACGTAAGACAGGTACACAAGGTGATACCTGTGCAAGGCCAAACATCCACTCGAGGTGGTGTACATGTCTGGAGTTCAATTACAGTGGCTGGGGGCCCTAGAGCACCTATTAATTTTTTTTCTATTTTTCTATCTTTCTCCCTCACTCTCGCTTTCACTCTCTCTCTCTGTTTCATAAAAAAAGCCCAGTCTGTTGGTCTTGCATGAAACAAATAAGATAAAATAAGGAAGACTTAAGAATAAATTCTGTGCCTGGGAGATGGCTCTGCAGTGTAAAGCACTCGCTCGCAAAGCTGGCTGACCCTGATTTGGTTCTTCAGTACACACTTATACACAATGTGACACATGTGTTAGGACTTCATTTACAGCTGCAAGAGGCCCTGGCATGTCCATACTCAATGTATTTACCTTTTTTTTCTCTCAGGCAAGTAAAAAATAAATAATTAATAATATTAAAATTAATTTTAGAAGGAGTTATTCAGATATATTTACCAAAGTAAAGGAAGAAAATGAATTTGTATAAAAAAATGATGGTCAGAAACTTAGAGATGTTTGAGATGTCTCTGTGCAGGAAATAAGGACAAAAGATTAATGACCAATTATGCATAATAGTCTGGAGAGTTGGAGAGATTTGACTATTATTGTTCATTGAAAATTAGCGAACATAACAGCGCTGGGGACTTGACTCAATGGTTCCTTCTTGTAATGTCTACCTGCCCAGATTCAATTACTCAACCACCCACATAAAGCCAGTCAGCGGCTCATTTGTAGGAGCAAGAAGACCACATACACACACACACACACACAAAAAGCCATAAAATAATTAATTAGTAAAAAAATTATGACATGCACACGTAAGCTAAACCATGGGCCCTCGTTAATGAGAATGTCAGAGTGAAAAGAAAGGGGAAAAATGTTAGAAAGCTAGAGACAATGCATGCTTTAAAATATGGAGACCAAAAGGTAGAATGCCTTCTATCAGTAGCAGTGAGAAGAATGAATTGGCCAAGACACAACTTAAAGCCAGCGAACAATAAGTAATTTATTTTTTTCTGAAAATACTGTCTTGACAAATTTTCCATATAGTTTCACCCGAGTAAGAAATGCATAAGCTCACTTAAACTAGAAAGATACATGAATGGAGTAATAAAGCAGAAATAATAAGTGTCCTTGAGGGAAATCCTTTCATATGGCTTCTGTTATCTATGCAAAGTAAACAAGGTCTTCTGATAATCCCCCATGACATAAAGACAGAAAAAAAGCACAATGTCAATGAAAACAATTTAGGTAGTGGAAAGCATCCTCATTCTCTTTTTGCTCCTAGTTGTGGAAAAGTAATGTCAATCATCTTCCTTGCACATAAGTAAGATGTAACATTCTTTGGCTAACGACTCTGAAAGAGGAGCCAATTAACCAGTGTGTCATTGTTAAAAGATCTCAAAATGCTTCATGACTTCTACCCTCATTATTTTTGTGCTATTTTCATTCTGAGCATGTCACATGATGAATATAATTGTCTACATTTAATCAAAAATGTGACAATGAGTACCAGTGAAATTATTTAAAAACTATATTTTCTAAGTTTTCACAATTAACATTTTACATCATTGAACAAAAATAGTATTCTATAGTAGCAATAAGGTAATGAGTTGTTTGGCAATTAGCAGAATGTTGTATCCAATGTTAATACAATTGAAATATGCCAAAATAATTACTTTTCAAATACTGTTATTGTCCTGGTTGTTCTGGCTCAAATTTACAATCCCAGAACTTGGGAGGCTGGAGGTAAAGGGCTGCCACCCACTGGAGGCCAGAATGGAGTCTACAGTGAGTCCCAGACCAGACCCTTAAAGTGCTAAATATACAAACAAAAAAAATCTGAAAAATATAAACAAATTCTAGCATTTAAACCTTTAAAGTGGTGAACTTAGCTCTTAGAGCATTGTGAAATGCCATTATTTTATATTATTTTTTGGCTTCTTATTGTTGAACAAAATCCAGTGTTTCTTGTGTATGAGTTGAGATTTCCCAATATGCTCTTTTTTTGAAACAAGAAGATATATCACATACATGGTTGTAGAAAAATGACTTTCTGGAAATAGAGAAGGCTCTTGTTAGATAGGCTTGTGTAGGTTGCTCTGCCTTCTGCAGTGTCTGGAAGGTAAATGACCTATTGTTCAACTTAAGTCAACAGTAAGACAGGTACACATGATCTGTTAAATCCTTTTTTAAAATTTGTATTTATTTATTTATTTATTTATTTATTTATTTATTTATTTGACAAAGAAACAGGGAGAGAGAGAGAGAGAGAGAACGAGCGAGCCAGTGGGCACGCCAGGGCCTCCAGCCACTACAAACGAAGCCCAGATGCATGTGCCCCTTTGTGTATGTGGTTAACAGGAATTTAACCTGGTTCCTTTGGCTTTGCAGGTGAATGACTTAACCACCAACCCATCCCTCCAACCCAGGATATGTTAAATCTTTTATACAAAATTGTGTATCTCGGTATTTTCTTTTCAAGACGGTTTTCAATTTATTTTTTTATTTTACTGCCACTCCTTAATTCTGTCGGCCACCATCATTTTAAGAGTTGGGACATAGTCAGTGGGTACAAATACCTTGACCTCTCCATGCCAAATGTTGAATATGTAACCATTTGAGTCCTCTCTGATTGCTGGGCCTTAATACTGGTATGTGGTAACTCTTCTGTCAGGTTGAATGAAGCTTAGAATGGAATACATGTTTTCCTGTATCACCACATCTTCACCTTGCTATGACTTTTTCTAGCACTGGCATTTCTCCTTTATGACCAGTCTAGAGAAACTATACCACAGAGAAATAAACTAAAAAGAGTATGCCATCACAAAATTTCACATCTATAAAAAGGAATTTCTATAATAGAAGCAACAGACTAAATGTACAGCTTGATCTATTGCTAAAGACGAGTATGGAAAGAATAATGTGAAATTTCAGCTGAGAGGGCTTAGTAAAAATGTCGTAATTCAGTTAACATTTGAGTAAGGCCTTAATACTTAATTCAATTTGGTCTGCAGTTGAAGGCCTAATTATATTCCCAGAAAAGGAAACGACTTTAGACAAGACACAGAAAGATGGATAGTATGGGACATGCAATAAAGGCTAATGTAACCTAGGCAAGAAGTCAAAACCATAAATACAGCTGGAAGATGGGAAGGCAAAGATGGAAGAAAAGCTAGTTTTAAATATTGTTTTCTATTTTCTCTATTTCTGGTTCCAGTATAAAATTAATAGTTTAGCTTTTATCCAAGTGGATAACTAACATTGAGGCTGGAGTTATGAATATGGAATACGATTTTCTTGTACACCCCTTAGGTTTTAGTTTTTAATCAGTAGTCCTGTGTGAGATGAGATTCCTGTGCCTCACCTAGGCTTCCAGTGAGCAGTATACAAGCTGGCTTCTGATTGTTTATTGCTTCCTGTTTCTTACAGCTCAATCTCTTCCACAGCTAAAGCTTACTGTTCTTTGGTTCTGTTCTAATGAAAGCTTTCTGTTCTATTGACTGTCGCTATCTATCCAGGAGTACTAATTTCCTGTACAACATGAAATTTAAAAGTATCCCTGTCATCTGAATGATGGTGCCTTTGATGATGCTAATGCTAAGTTCAGCAGAAAGAAAGCCACTCCAGAGAATGGTTCAGGCTGTTGTGTCAGAATCCAAGGACCAGGCAGATTAAAGGCTCCCCACACTTCAAGGGCAGCTTGTTAGCTGGTCAGGCTGTAGAAGGGCCGCCTCTTGCTTTGCAGATGGCTATTTCTCCAGTAGATCCTGAAACAGATGAGAGGTTAAGACAAACTGCACTATAGTATCTTATCAAGCTAGTAAACCTATGATAAGGCCTCCATCCTCAGGAGATAATTACTTGACAACAGCACCACTTTTAAATGCCATCACATTGGAATCTGGAATTTTAATATATGAGGTTTAGAGGAACACAAATTTTCAGTTCATAATAGATATGATATTATTTCAGAGAAGATAGGTACATACCAGGTGTGGTCAAAATATATAAACACCTTAATTTAACTAGAGGGCTTACTGCCCAACCAGATGGCCCTGAGCTATCTGTAATTTGGTCTTTAGAACTCACTTAAAAAGCTGGGAATTTTCCTGAGCACTTATAACCCATGTCCCAGGGAAAACAGAGACAGGAGAATCACTGGGGCTAGCTGCTCAGTCAGACAGCCTGGCTTCAGTGACAGACTCCATAACAGCATTAATAGACAGCACCTGACTTTAACCTCAGGTCCTCACACACAGATGGCGGCAAAACATTTATATAGCATGCATACACGCATTGCATATCACACCACCTTTTCTAAACACACATGCAAAAAAAATGCATTGATGGGCATGTGTAAGACACCATATGTATTCTGAACATGTGAATGAAGACAGCAAAGCTAGGCATCAGAAGACCCTGCAGGCCCATGGGCATGGTAAAGATAAGATGTAGATTATGGGCTTCCGGTTAAGATGGCAGCATGGGAACCATGCCAAAGCAGCCTAGGGGAGAAAAAGCCAAAGAAAACCCAGCAAAATACACACTTTTACTAAAAAGTGAATTGTATCAGAAATTAAAATAGCAGCAGAGAAGTAGGAGAGTCCCAGAGCATCCAGTGCCCACACAAGCAGGCCGAAGCAGCTCCAGTAGCGGTGCCCAGGCTCCGGCAGCAGAAGTGGCAATGGAAGCCAGGGCTCCGGCTCCTGCAGCAACAGCAGTGGTTCTGGCACGGGCAACAGCAGCTGCAGCAGCATCAGCAGTAGCTCGAGCACTGGCGCATATAGCAGTGGCAGTGGCGACATCAGCAGCAGCAGCTGTGGACCCAGCAGCGGAGGCTTTAGCAGTGGCAGTTGCGGACCCAGTGTCGGTGGCACCAGCAGTGGCAGCTGAAGCCGCAGCAGCAGCAGATTCAGCAGCAGCAGTGGTGATTCCAGCAGTGGGGCTGCCCATCTGCAGGGCCACAGGTGCCAGGCTTGGTTTGCCCTGCAGGAAAAGCCAGTGTCCAGCTCCAGAAAACAGAACAGTGGTCCAGCAACCCAGCCAGCCTACTTGACTGAGAGCAAAATCATCCAAAAAAGTAACTGGGATTGCACCAGGGAAGGGTCTCACTTGGTCACAAGCTGACCTGGAACCCTCAACAGACCAGAAATCTTAACCTCTTGGTTGATTGAGGATCTGGTTGTTATGACACCTACTCTTGCATAAATACTTGGTGCTGTTGTTGATTGAATGTGTACAGTGTTTAGTTAAATTTTAGAATCTATCTGTATTCTGTTCCACTCAGCCTACTTGAATATTCCCATAGCAGGCAAACTCAACCCCTAGGAACACTTTTCTAGATACTCTGAGAGTGATAAGAGCCACACCTAACATCTTAATCTCCTACACTGAAGATATATAACATCAGAGCAATTGATACAGCTAAGAATACCCAGCTAGCGAGAAAATCCAAGCATTAAATAAGCCCAAGATGCAAAAATATATACATTATAACACAAGAAACACCAAAAATAAAGACAATATAAATCCACCAAAAAGTATTAATGCATCAGAGATGACCTGCAGTGAAAATGCGTTGGAGGAAATACCTGAGAAAGATTTCAAAAGAATGATTGTAAATATGTTCAAGGAAGTCAAAGAACAAATCAAAGGAATCAAGGAGGAAATCAAAGGAATCAAAGAAGACACAGGACACCAATTTAATGAAATAAAGAAGGCAATACAAGACATAAATAAGGAAATAGAAATAATAAAGAAAAAGAAGTCAGAATTACTATCAATGAGGAACACAGTTACTGAAATAAAAAACTGTGTAGAAAATCTCACCACTAGAATGGATGAAGGAGAAGACAGAATATCTAAGCTAGAAGACCAGGTGGCAGATCTAATACAGTACAACAAAGAGAAAGACAAACTAATATAAAAAGTATGAATGGGAATTTCAAGATATTTGGGACACTATGAAAAGATCAAACATAAGAATTCAGGGCATATTAGGAGAAGAATCTCACCCCAAAGGCATAGTAGACATCCTCAACAAAATCATAGAAGAAAAGTTCGCCCAAATTGTGAAAGAGGTGCCAATGCAGATACAGTAATCCTTCAGAACACCAGCCAGACAAAACTTGGAAAGAACCTCTCCTTGCCATATTATAATCAAACTACCAAACACACGATCCAAAGAAAAAATATTGAAATCAGTTAGAGAGAAAAATCAAGTTACCTACAAAGGCAAGCCTATCAGGATTATAGCAGATTATTCATCACAAACTTTAAAAGCCATAAGGGCTTGGAGTGATATATTCCAAATTCTGAAAGATAACAACTGTCAACCAAGGTTACTTTATCCTGAAAAGCTATCCATTCAAGTAGACAGAGAAATAAGGACATTCCATGACAAAAACAGGCTAAAGGAGTATTTGAAGAAAAAACCAGCTCTACAGAAAATACTTGAAAGAATCCTCCATGCCGAAGAGAAGGAAAAGAACACATATAAGGAACCTGGGAAAAACAAGCAATACTCAAATACTAATTAACACAAGAGAGCAAAGGAGAACTGGAACCACAAAAAAAAATGGTAAACATAAATATACAATTTTCAATAATATTACTTAATATCAACAGCCTCAAAGCCCCAACCAAAACACAAAGGTTTGCAGACTGGGTTGAAAAGCAGGATCATACAACTTGTTCTCTTCAAGAAACTTACCTTTCTACAAAAGATGGATATTATCTTAGGGTGAAAAGTTGGAAAATGGTGTTTCAAGAAAATGGGCCTAGAAAACAAGCAGGGGTTGCTATTCTAATGTCTGACAAGGTAGACTTCAGTCCAATGTTAGTCAAGAAAGATAAGGAGGTCACTTTATATTATTAAGGGCACACTCCAACAGGAGGACATTATAATCCTAAACATATATGCACCTAACATGGGGGCACCCAAATTCATCAAACAAACACTATTAGAACTAAGGTCACTGATAACACCAAACGCAGTGGTAGTGGGTGACTTCAACACCCCACTCTCATCAACTGACAAATCATCTTGGGAAAAAATAAATACAGAGGCATCTGGACTAAATGAGGTCATAGAAGGAATGGACCTAACAGATATATACAGGACATTCCATACACATGCGGCAGAATATACATTCTTTTCAGCAGCACATGAAACATTCTCTAAAATACAAAGATTTTGCACTGCAAAGGCCCCTGTGAATAAAGCAAAGAGGCAAACTATAGAATGGGAAAAAAAAATCTTTGCCAGCCATATATCTGATACAGGATTAAAATCTAGGATATACAAAGAACTCAAAAAGTTAAATAATAAGGAATCAAACAAGCCAACCAAAAAATGGGCTATGGAGCTAAATAGAGAGATCTCAAAGGAAGAAATATGAATGGCACATAAGCATCTAAAATAATGTTCTACATCACTAGTCATCAGGGAAATGCAGATTCAAACTACATTGAGATTCCATCTCACTCCTGTCAGATTGGCTACCATCATGAAATCAAATGATCATAAATGTTGGCAGGGATGTGGGAAAAGAGGAATCCTTCTACACTGTTGGTGGGGATGCAATCTTGTCCAGCCATTTTGGAAATCAGTGTGGCGGTTCCTAAAACAGCTAAAGATTGATCTACCTACCATATGACTCAGCTATAGCACTCCTAGGCAAATATCCTAAGGACTCATCTCATTTTCTTAGAAGAATGTGCTCAACCATGTTTATTGCTGCTCAATTTATAATAGCTGGGGACCGGCCTGGATGTCTCTCAACTGATAAGTGAATATGACACATTTATACAATGGAGTTCTACTCAGTGGTAAAGAAAAATGAAGTTATGAAATTTGCAGAAAAATGGATTGATCTGGAAAGGATTTTACTAAGTGAGGTAAACCAGGCCCAGAAAGCCAAGCACCACATGTTCTCCCTCATATGTGGATCCTAGCTACAGATGATTGGGCTTCTGCATGAGAAGGAAAAAACTCAGTAGCAGAGGCCAGTAAATTAAAAAGGAGATATAAGGGGAAGAAAAAGGAAGGGAGGAGGGTACTTAATAGGTTGATATTGTATAAATGTAAGTACAATGATTGAGATGGGGAGGTAATATGATGGAGACTGGAATTTCAAAGGGGAAAGTGGGGGCAGGAGGGAGGGTATTGCCATGGTTTTTTTTTTTATAATTATGGAAAATGTTAATAAAAATTGAGAAAAAAAGATGCAGATTAGGGATCATTAATGAATAACGAGATGTTTTATTTTCCAATATACTTTTCCACAAAAATCTCTTTATTTTTCATTTGGAATCAGTGTGAGGATCTTAACAGTTTTATTATGTTTAACAACATCATGCTATATTAGGATAATTGCTTTCTTGACTCTTGCATTTTCTCTTCAATTCTGTGCTCCCATTCCACATTATCTAAATCATTTAAATTGTTTGACTGCTAAGTAAACAAGGAAATGATTTGAATAGAAACTTTATTAGGCTTGAACAATATTATTAAAATTTTATGCATTGAAAAATTGTTTTATTACTTTTTATTGTCATTACTTAATTAATTGAAGTAATATATTTTATTAAACTACAGTGTAAGATACAAGCATAATTCTTACAATGATGATATAAAGAATCAGAGAGAAAGAGATAAAGGAAATGGGCACACCAGGGCCTCTAGCCACTGCAAATGAACTTCACATGTATGTGTCATCTTGTGCATCTGGCTTATATGTGTCCTGTGTATTCAAATCTGTGTCCTTAGGTTTTACTGGCAAGCATCTTACCCACTAATGCATCTCTCCAGCCCCAAATATTTAAAAACTTTAAAATGAAACATTTTGAAACTTGTAAACATACTTGTAAACATTGTTTTATGAATAACCAAATATATATTGTGTGAGAAATGTGGATTTATAAATTTTATTTTTCTTCTTTAAACATTGGATTATACATATTCCATATTATGTGTATCTAGCATAATACATACATATTATGTTAAACATCACAATATGCCATTAGGCATTTTAGCTACTTAGTGTTCATATTTATCCAAGTTAATTTTTGCTATTTTGTTTTAAGTTTTACCAAAATATATTATAACCAGTTTGTATCAAATCAAACTCAAAATAGTCAACATTTTGCGTTTTTTGTTATGCAAATCATTCTTTTTGTATATTGTTTCAAATGTATTGCAGACATAGATTCCCTCTCCGCAATCCCAATTCTGCTGATGGTTTTTAATAGGGTTATTGGTATTCCTTGTGGATACTTAGCTGTGGGAGCTGCATATGAGAGAGGTTGTGTGGACTTTGTCTTTCCCAGCCTCTGTGACCTCACTCAGCAGGATTTTTTCCAAGTCCCTCCATTTTCCTGCAAATTTGGTTGCTTCATTTTCCTTACCGCTGAGTAGAATTCCATTGTATATATTTCCACAACTTCATTAACCAGTCATTTGTTGATGGGTTTCTGGGCTGCTTCCAGTTCTTGGCTATTGTGAATAGAGCAGAATAAATATGGTTGAGCAAGTGTCTCTGTGGTGTATAGTAGAATCTTTCAGGTATATGGCTGAAATGGTTAAATTCTGAGGTCAGCTTGATCCCAGATTGGGAATCTACAGACATTCCTCTTGGTTGGGTCTCTGAGGTTGCTTCCAAGAAGGATTACTCATAGGAGGAAGCCCTTCCTCCAATGTGAGCCCTTCCCCAGAGTGGGCCGCCCTCCAGGAATGGGGTATCATCTAAAGAAACTCTGGGAGAAAAATAAAATCCCTTCCTCCCACTGGTTGTCCTGTTCCCTGCCGGTGAGTGCTCCACTTGCAAGCGCATCTCTCTTGTTCAGCTATCCTTCCATCAGTTCACATCAGAAACAGTTTCCTCAGCCATCCTGCATGGACTGACTGGAGTCCAGTGACTCTTCAGGAAGCCAGGCCTTCAGTGCTAGTTGGGAATGATGAGGCATCCAGCCTTGTGGACTGAGAAGCTACCAACTAGGAGGTTCCTTGACTCTTGAGCTTGAAATCTGCTGTTTTTGGACTGCCACAGGATAATGTAATAAATCCCCTTTATTATTAATACAAATCATTCTATTGGTTCTGTTCCACTAGAGAATTCTGACTAGTATGATGCCAAAAAGAGGTATAGCTGCAATGTTAGTTATTTTCAGCCTTTTGAGGAGTCTCCAAACTGATTTCTATAGTGGCTATACCAGTTTTCACTCCCACCAGCAGTGGATGTGGTTCCTCTTTCCCCTCACCCCTGGCAGCATGTGCTGCCACTTGATTTTTGATGTTTGCCATTCTCACTGGAGTGAGATGGAACCTTAGAGTCATTTTAATTTGCATTTCCTTGATGAAAAGAAGTGTTTAATAGCCATTTGAATTTCTTCATTTGAGAACTCTCTGGATTATATTTGTTAGTGAAAGTCAATTACTATTGAAATGTTTGCTAACTTGAAATTGTTAGAGCCTTACAAAGAAATTATTCTCTGTATATGATTTTTGACACTTAGATATTACATTATGAACATATGTACCAGACATTACCCTTCCCTGTCAACCTTGGTCTCTTGTACTTTTCATCTCTTAGTAGTTCCTATGGCCTGGAAGACAATGACTCTCCCTCCCTGGCAAGTTAAGCTTCAATTGCCATTAGCTTATTGGGAAGTGAAGCCCTCCTAAATTCCTCCCCTATCTATAACACACAGATGGATGATGCTTTCATGTGTAGGTAAAGATTCCTTAAATGAGTTAATGGATATCATGGCCTTGTCATGTCCGACGTCACCAGAGTTCCACAGTATTCTTCCCATCCTTTATTTCTTCCATTATCCCTTCCAATCTTCCACAGTATTCTCTGAGCACTGGAGTACTAGGATGTCTTTTATTTCTGGGTATCAAGAATATTAAAAAATGTTGTGCATTTTCTCAAATTCTGATTTCCTTGATCATACAAATAATAAAAATTTAACCTGAAGACAATTTAAAGTAAGAATTACTTTTATTACAGATGTTATTTATAGATTTCATTATTAATACAGCAACAGAACAGCGAGGGACTTTTATTCATAGGTCCCTTTCTCTTGTGAGTTGAATTTTGTCCCATTCTTTTCACCAATTGAGACATAGGTTCTCTGTGGCTCAGATCCATCACTATATCATCTCCATAGACCAGAAATGAATTTTTCTCCTCTGTGCCACAAGGAGATTCACTGTTCCATATCCCATGCTTGCTTACTATTCAACTCCCTTATAACTGTCTTTTTCTCAGCCCTAATTTGGGTTGCAGGAATTTTCCTCACACTCTTTTGAGACACACTATCTAAAAAAGCTATGTGTACTGATATTTACTATATAAGCTATATGATATAGGAAGAAAAGTTTAATATCAACTTAGCCATTATAGTCTTGTAATAGGAAGTTTCAAGTGAGATTTTGACAATGAATATTTATTTCTTTAAGGCTAATGGTTATAATCAAGGCTGAGTGGGCTATTATTTTATGTTACAGTTAAATAAAACCATATGTTTAATTACTCTCTTGGGAACAGGGTTAAGACCACTTTATTAATGACAAACATAAGTATCACATTGGCAAGAGAAACTGCACAGTATACCATCATCCAAGTTAAATGAAGACAATATACATTAAGTAATTCCAGAATAATCTTAAGGTGCTTATATTGCAAGGATTTAGACCACATCAGAGGCATTAGGAAAATCCCTGCTTTTATTTTTACATATTCACTATATATTTAAAAATAATGACATGGGAAACATCAATGACAGGCTAGTTAAAATTATTGTAATAAGGGACTCAATAAAACAACTTGGATTAAGCAATAACACTAATTCATTAACCACTGAGACTCCACGTTATAAAAATATTCTAGTATATACAATTGGTCTCTCTATATCTCTTAAAAATGCAGGTGGGCTTATTTCTGCCACTGAGCAAACTCTAATACCCGATATTTAAGAAGAAAGTAAAAGAGAATGAGCAGCTAAAAAAAGTCGTATAAATTACATCTCTGAAGCTTAGCTTTCTTAAAAGTATCCCTACCAATTTTGGTGTGTAAATTAGTACCAAGGTGCTATTAGTAAATTATCAAAATTCTTGAAACTTTCTGATGACCTCCTTCAGCTTGGCTTTTACTTTTAAAAATATTTTTGTTTGTATGTGTGTGGGTGGTCAGAAGGGTACAGTGTACCAGGCTGTCTGGCTGCAGCTAATGAAAGCCAGAAGCTTGCTTGACATTTTTCATCTGGATTGACATGGGCACTTGAGGAAGAAACCCTTTAAATGATCAAGCCATCTCTGTAGCCCAGCTTGACTTTTAAATGGCTTCTGCTCATTGTAAATTGCAAAAGCAATGGAGAAAAAAATCTAATATCTAAAACATGAAGCTAATGTTTCTATGTTTATCTAATGTCTGAGTCCAAAGTGTAATTTTTCATAACTAAAATCATTATTTGAATAATCTACATTTTGAGCTTGGGAAGAAAGTGTGTTTTATGAAATCTATTTGACATGTGTCTCATGTAGGAATACTAAAATGTGGTATAGTAATAATTTTATTAAATTCTATTAATACATAAAATATATTTAAATATATAGCTATAAATATTGTAGGCACAACTATTCACTAACAGTTTGTATGTAAAGCCTTTCTATCTCTAAATATTACATACCACCTAATTTTTAAAATATTCCAGAGATCCTTTTATATGAAATACTAGACACCATTTACCAGATAAATTAATATGCACCAATAAATGTAGTCAATATATTGAATACATTTCTCTCTGTCTCACATCTTCATTTCCTAGGAAACATACAGTATGTATTTAGGTGCTTAATTGGAGCAGAGGTGATAAGATTTCCTTCTGTTGAAAGAGATTAACACATGAACAAGCCAAGAATGATTCCTAGTGGGTATCAGTGCTGCTATGATTTAAAGATAGTTAACATGAACTTCAGACACGTCCCACACACCAGGCTTTTGTACCTTCTTATTCTCAAAAATAGCCAACACCAGGCTGGGGAAATGGCTTCATGGCTTAGGCACTTGCCTGCAAAGCCTAAGGACCCCAGTTCAATTCCCCAGGAGCCATGTAAGCCAGAGGCACAGGGGGCACATGTGTTTGGAGTTTGTCTGCACTGGCTGGGGCCCCTGGCATGCCCATTCTCTCTTACTGTCTGCCTCTGCCTCTCTCAGATAAATAAATAAATAAAATAGTTTTTTTAAAAATAGCCAACACCAAATACTAGATTACATGACCTTGAGAATACCTTTGATTTTTATCCTCTTAATTGAAAAAAGAATAATATTTGAAGACAATTATATTTTTTCTGTGATCCAGTTAAGTTTGCCCAAGTAGAAGATTTTCCTGGAGTTTATAATAAAAATACATAGGAATTTCAAAGGTAAACACATCATTTTCCAGATGAAATAACCTAGCACAGTTTAAGTCCTACTGGAAAGTGGTTGAGTGAAATCCCAAGATTCTTAGTAAAGCAGTAGATTAAAAATAAGAGAGATATCAGTAGACAGCTATCTTAACTGTAAAACAAATATGTTGTGAATGCTGCTAAATCTTTCAATAGCAACCATGTTTCCATTCAGACAGTTCTGTGATAAAGTAAGTGAATCAGTGAAAATATTTTCAGGGTCATGTATCTTTTGATGTCTACTGTGGCATTTTCAAATGATATCCTAAATAGGTATTCCATTATCCTAACATCAATTCATTTAAAAATCAATTATTTCTAAATATGTTATATTCGATTTCTGCAATGAATCTCTTACACCCATCATGCACACTTTCAGGTATCCACGTTCTTATAAAACTGCCTTTCCCTTAACCCTGGACGATGTGGGTAAACAACAGTGTGTAGCAGTAATGATTATGAATCTGTTGATTACATCATGAAGAAAGCCCTTTATCTGCAGCAAACTTTGTCCTTTCTTTAAACTTAACTCTGGGAAAAGCTGCCACTCTAGCTTATCTGCCTGTAGATATTCTTGTCATAGCAAGACAGGCAACAATCTTGTACATGAACAAAGCTTGGGATATCTATCAGGCTAACCTCATGTGACTAAAACCTTATGTCCAATCACAATCAGGAAGCCTTCTGAGGGCCTTAGAAAACAGTTTAGTGCATAAGCAACTGAGTTTGAATCTACAGAACCTACACAAAAAGCCAGAGTCTACAGTGACTGCTTGAGGTCCCAGCATAAAACGATTGAGAAAAAGAGGCAGGAAGAGACATCATGTCAAATGAGTTGGAAGGCAAGAACTGACAACCTATGTTGTACTTTGCCTGCTAAATTTGTGTTGTGACACACATATGTGCATACACTTCCACACATTAGAGATAAACACACACACATACATACACACACGAAGCCACCTGAGCACATTCAACCTGTAGATTTAATATGCAATTTTTGTTTAGGACATGTTTTGAATATACTGTTACACAACAAGAAATAACAAGAAACATCAATAGGACACACCAGCCTCCTAGGTTGAACATGGAAAGTAACTCAATCATTTGTGAAATATTTATTTAGATGTAAATATAAGGGGTGATAAAACACATGGTGCCTAGATTGAATTACCAAGTACAGTACAGGACTTTAGAAAACAAGAGATTACTAAGGAAGTTGAAATCAGTTAATGTGTCACTAGCAAGCTGGTATACATAAAAATAATCATATAAATTACATATATATGTATATACACAAATTATAAAAGGAATATTTTTAAATATTTTTATTTATTTGCAAGCAGAGAGAGACAGATAAGGGAGAAAGTGAAAGACAGAGAGAGAATGGGCATGCCACTGCTTCTTGATGTTGCAAAGGAATTCCAGGTGCATGTGCCACTTTGTACATCTGGCTTTATGTGGGTACTGGAGATTTGAGCCCAGGTACTTGCTGGCAAGCGCCTTAACCAATAAGCCATTTTTCAGAACTAAAAGGAATAGTTTGAAGTTCCATCCATTCCTATATTATCACTTAACGTACATTCATAAATATTATCTAGAGTATTCCATTCTGTTTAGACCATATGTGATTGATAAGGGGATTTAGTTTCTCCTGATTGACCATTGCCACAATTTAACTTATTTTTCAAAAAATACCCAGAATTCCAATTATTATTTTCATTAAGCTGAGTACATAATTAACTACTTAGAGTAAATGTAAAATTTAATTGAATTAATATAATTTTTTAAATATTTTATTTATAAGCAGAGAGAGAGAGAGAGACATAGAGATGGCAGGCAGAGAGAATGGGCACACCAGGGTCTCTAGCCACTGCCAATGAACTCCAGATACCTGTGCCACTTTGTGCATCTGGCTTTATATGAGTACTGGGGAATCAAACCTGGGTTGTTAGGCTTTACAGACAAACACCTTAACCTCTGAGAAATCTCTCCAGCTCTTTTTTTTTTTTTTTAAGTTTTAGGGGTTTTGAGTCATGTGGTTATGAAGATAATAGCTGTACCACTCTTGGGGGGAATAAAAGGACCATGTATTTGTGGACAGAGGTGGAAGATGAGAAATCACTGAAATGGAAAGGAATGACTCTATATTGTTGTCTCAGAAAGTATATAGTTATAACAGAAATCTACAAACATCTATTGACTTAGCTGGGTTAAGTACAAACAGCAACACACATAGATTTTCATACATGAATATGTTTATATACATCTGCCTATTAAATATATATTATGTTAGGTCCAAATAATTTATAAGTAAGTGTGAAAAAATTATTTTTTTTTGTTTTCTGTGATAGCATTATAGTAACTGATCATTTAGATAGATAGATAGATAGATAGATAGATAGATAGATAGATAGATGATAGATAGATAGATATAATACAGTGTGGAAAGTAAGGAAATCGATTATCAAATATATTATAATTAATTCATTTTGTGCAGGAAATGTATACTTTGAAAATAAAATTTAGCTCATAAATTAGTCTTGTATTTTTTGTTTTCTTTGTTATTTTCTTCCATGTTAAATATAAGCGCCCTGGCATGCATCAGTAAAAAGAAGAGATTGGCCAAAGCTGAGGTCATTCTAAATGATAATGTACTCAATTTTTTTTTTCATTTGAGTAACAATATTGGCATCTCTCTATGATCCCCCCCTTTATACTAAAGTTAGTATTTCTGTGAGATAGACTTTATGTTTTTTCTTGTCAATTTAATAACAAAAAGATTCAGAAACACTGTTCATAAATGTTGACTACAGTTCTTTCAGAAAATACTCAGATCACTTATCTTGAAAATATTTCAATGTGTTTAAAAATCAAAATATCTAACAAATACAATTTAGTGAGAAAACTGAGTAGCTATGATTTCACCTTTGCATTCAAGTCTGCAGGGGGAAAATGATAAAATATTTAAAATTTAACAAAATATCCATACATTCTAGAAAAATAAACTTAAATGATGTATCATTTTATTTTATTTTACTTTATTTTATTTTATTTTTGGTTTTGAGGTAAGGTCTCACTCTGGTCCAGGCTGATCTGGAATTAACTATGTAGTCTCAGGGTGGCCTCGAACTCTCAGTGATCCTCCTACCTCTGCCTCCTGAGTGCTGGGATTAAAGGCGTGTGCCACCAAGCCCGGCATGAATCATTTTATTATTCGGAAATTGCATGATTTTAAATGTGAAAATTTGAGGGATGGTACCATTATTGTATTTAACATGTTGTAAATAAGGTACACATCTATATATCTATATCTAGCATATCTATCCATCTATCTATATATATCCAATGAAGTTATGGCAGATTATTGTCCTAAAATGAACAACACACACAAAAATAAACTAATAGTCTGTCTGTGTAAAGAAAGATATTGGTACTCCTTCAAAACTGATATTACATAAAGGAGGACATTTTTCTACATGTGTTGTAAAAGTACTTAATTTCTGTTTAAGACTCTTGAGTTTTGAGTGATTTTTTTTTTTTTTTTTAAGTAAAGGGGGACAGAGTTGAACAGCAAAGTTAAACAGTAGCATTTTCCCCACATGTGTATTCCTTAAGCACACTGATCTTTGTTAGAGGCAGTTTATAACAACAACAACAACAAAAATCAAGCTGCCATTCACTGATTATATCTTCAATAAGAAGTATGTGGTCTCATTAGAATTTCCTTTTATCCCTGTGCTTCAGATTATCTGGCAAACCCCACGCATTTGATTGCTTTTAATCAAGAAAATGAGGCACATTTGCTAAATCTTTTGATTAATCAGATGTTGACAAATATCCATGAACAATTAAGAATCCTAATCCTCTAAGTCAGTTGTAATTATCTTCTCATACGTGATCCATTTGATGAAAGTAAATCAGGATAGCATAAATTTTTTAAAAAATAGAAAAGAAGTTAAAACAGTCAATGTAATGATTCTTAAAGATTATTTTCCAACATTCTTTTATATAGTAATAGTATTACAACTTTATTTTTTTAATGAATTTGAAGCAAAATGTGTGTGTACATTTATTTATACATGTATGTTTTCTATAAGATGACAAGATTTTGATAAAAGTACATGGCATAAAACAAATAATAAAATAAATTAAATCATTTCATAAGGAAATGTAACTACATAAAATGCATAGAATAAAAATATTAAGATAAGTAGAAATCATCATCATGTTGATTCTCAGTTGAGAGTGTATTATATTGAAGTAAGATAAAGAGAAATTCAGAAAGATACCTACCTTTAAAATTATTTTAGATTCCATTGAAACATGGTTTTAGAAATGATATAATTTTTATATTTATTCATTTACTCCCCAATTTAAACTAGGAGTCTGTTTCCTCAACTTCAATGTGTTTATCAAAGTCTCAAATTTTGCTAAGCTCTAACATCACTAGCAGGGGAGTGGTGACATGTCATCAAGACCATTGAACCAAGATGGAAGTCAGAGCACAAATACTGTCTCCTAAGTAGTCGCAGACATAAATGTAACTAAAAAGGCTATATGTTTATAAAATATTGAGCCACAAATGCCTTTATGAATGGAAACAGTGCCTCATCTTGTACACTAACCTGATTATTTTTTGCCAGTAAATGACAGCATGATTCTTGATGAAAACAAAATGAAAAGATGCTTAGAATAATAATTGTAAAGATACATCAAAAGCTCTAAATAAAATATTCCAGGAAGGGTTGCCAGCGAGATAAAAATACATCATGCTGACTCCCAAGGACATCCCAGAGCTGCCATGCTTCTCCCCATGGTACAAATGTGGAGACTGAGAACTGACGTCACCTATCCTGAAACAGAAGTGAGATGTCTCTCTTGAGCCAGAGCTCTCACGTCCTATGCTCATTAGTTCTCTAGGCAATGCTGAAGCTTGAAGGATCCTGGAGGATCAGCAACGTGGCTCTGTGCAAAGAAGAGCATGCAGCAATTATGACCCTTATCTCCAGCTGCAGGGGCTTGAGTTGGAGGGGTGAGTCGAGGGTCTTGCCTCTGAGGCCTTACAGACTATGGGAGAAGAAGATAAGCAAAAAGAAATTTATGGAGGATAGGTCCTGAGTAGTTGGACGCCTTAGAGGTTTGAAAGGACGTAGGTAAGTAATTAGGTTGAAATAGAGACAGTACCTATCATGGAATGCATCATGGAGGAGATGGAGCCAGCAGTCATGCTAGGACATGCACTTAGGTGCATAGATTGTCATAAAGAACCTTCAGAACTCAGAAGTCCATGGTGTAGTTCCTAAAGGGTTCAGTCGAAGGATTTCTTTATCTTTTTATGCGGGTTGGCAATTGTGTTGAAAACCAGTTTTACATCAAGAGTACAGAAACTACTCAAAATTTTCATTGGTCAGTATATGCTAGTACTTGGGGAAGCCCACCAGCATTCTAGGCTGGGGAAGGTGGTGATGGCCATGGATAGGACAGGAGTGGTTCTGGGCTCATTGAGGCAGCATATGCACTCCTGCTGGAAGAAAGCCAGGGACTCCAGCCGGGAAAGCAGGAGTCCAGGTCCCAAACTCTAACCTTAGTAGCTTCATCTATTTTTTTTTTTATTTCAGCTTTTCAGTAAAATGTTTTTTTTTTTAATTTTACTTAACAATATATCACTAGTTTCAAATATTTACAAATACATACTTCTGTAATTTTCCAAACTAAGGGTAGGAATACATCTTCACTTTCAACCTGCTATGTTCTTAGATAAAAGTTGGAAAATGGATAAGAAATGAAGAAAAAAAAATTTACATTGCATCCATCTGCAAAATTTCATCTTCCTGTCAGTTCTCTGGAGCCATCACTGTGTGATAAGCAGAATATGTCCTTAAATTAAATCTAAGAGACTATTTCTTTATCTATGTGATGGATGAAATCCTTCAAAATTGATAGTAGACTGGAGAGAAATGTAACTTAGTATTCTGGTTTTATTACTCTCAGACTTTTAATCAGGTTAACGTGCATCCTAGCAGCATTGAACATAAAGTTATTTTTTCATGAACACTCAGTACATCATATAATTATTCAAGAAAAATGAGGACATTCCTTAAAAAAATTACTGGCGATGACACATTCAGCACTTTTAGTCTACTTGGTTTATGTAACTGAAATGCTGGTGTTGATATTAACCAAATCTATTTTTTCTCCAAGCAAGGCAGTTCCAAGATTTGAAACAAAGTTTTTACCTCTGCATAGTTAATAGTTTCAGGGAAAAATTAATAATTCTTCAATTCACTATTCCTATTTTTAAAGCAGAAAAAAAGTTATCTCATCATAATAAATTGTGTGGAGCTGGAGAGTTTGCTTAGTGGTTAAGGTACTTGCCTGCAATTTCATAGGACTCAGGTTTGATTCCCCAGTATCCACATAAGCCAGATGCACAAGGGGACACATATGTCTGGAGTTCATTTACAGTGGCTAGAGGCCCTGGATTATCCATTCTCTCTGTCTCTCTTCTCTCCCTTTCTCTTTCTCTCCCTCTCTCTCTTTGCTTGCAAATAAATAAATTAAATTGAAATTGAAAAAAGATCCTCTAAAACTTGTGAGACCTTATGAAAAAAGCCTCTTGAATCTATAAAAATATAAACTGTGTAAACATGAACTTTTTATATTTTATAAATTATAGTGCTATACACATGTTATTACCTTCAAGATATGCATATGTAAATAATAAAAATATATTATGATTATTTAATGAAAGGTTTAAACTAGCTATTTAAAGCCCAAATCTACATTGTAAGTAACTCAAATTTGTATTCCTTAGCTTGATAACTTAAGATTTTTAATCAAAACATCACATTTCCTGGGTATATTTAGAATTTATTTAATTGACAAATAATTGTACATTTTGGTAAATAATGAGACTTGTAATTTAAATAAAATTATGTGTGACAGATACCCAAATGCTTAAAAGAAAATATTACTGTGGTTCTCTGTTTGGGATTTTCTCATTGTTTTGGTCAACATACTTGACCGGAAACAGTTTTTGAAAAGAAGAGTTGAATTTAGCTTTCAGTTATGTAGACATCATGGTGGGGATGGCATGACCCTGGGAAGGAGAGGCCAGCATCACATCCACAGGCAGGAAGAGAAGAGAGAAATGGACATGGAGCTATGCTACTACACCTCAAGGTCAGTGCCAAATTACACCCTTCCTCCACGAACGTTCTACTTTCTGTGTATTCAAGAACCATCCAGAATAGTACAGCAGGCTAGAGATTAAGTATTCAAACATATGAGGCTGTGATGGTTATTTCATAGTCTAACAACCATAGGTACCATATTATGTGTATAAGCAGGACAGTGCATGTGTGTGGTCACTCCTGTTTGTAAGTGCGTTCATGTGAATATGTGTGCAGATGGTGTGTCGTACAGTAATTGACATTTAAAATCTCCCCTAGCAGCTCTCAATCTTCATATCCTGAGACAATATCACCCATTAAACCTAGAGCTCAGTTATTTGACTAAACTAGTAATTCATTAAGCCTGAGTATCATCTTATGACCACCTTCCCGTAACTGAGATTATAGTCTCACATTATCAAGTCCAGTTTACTTCTTGATTTTGGGATTTGACCTAGGTTCTTATGCTAGAGTAGCAAGCACTTTATTCACTTAATCATCTCCTTAGTCCCTTCAAATCTTTATAATGTTATCCAATATTTTTGGATCACATATTTTGCCTTAAGGGCCAATGATTTAAAGCACAAATAATTAATTTTAAGTGTTAGCTAAACATCCTCCAAAACTAACATATCTTCTCTTTTGGCCAATACATTATTCCTTATTCCTCAGTAGTTTATTAAAATATACTTCACTTTGACCTTCAACAAGATAACTTTATTGGATTCCTGTTTACCTTTTACTAGAGGTTAGTTTTAATTAAACAACCTATGGAAAAGTCTTTGTATCAAAAATTTTAAAAGAGAGGGGCAAAAATAATGGGGTATAGTGAAGAAGATTATGTCAGATGCTATACAATCACCCTTCAGGTCTCACATACCTTCATGCATTTCCAATTTATATTTAAAACACACTAAGAACTATTTGAGCTTTTTCCATTTTTGGCTTTCAGTCACAGTTCTAACTTTACTTTTATTATCCGAAACTTACAGTGTGGAGTACTACAACTATTGTTAGGGAAATTGAATCTATGATGTTACCAATTCTAAATGAGATGCATATGATAACAAATTAATACTTTTTTTCATTTCACAATATGATATTCATGTGTATCTAAATAGAGTATCATAATTTTAGTTTTACAGAAATAAGATATGTCAGTCATGAATTTATAATCTACAATTTTTCATGTGACACACTGTAAGGAAACACATGAAATTTCATTACCATTATTGTCCTAGAGTAATAGTCATGTGACAATATGTGTTTTTTATAAACTGTTTAATTATTTTCCTCTATGTAACCAACTTTTTTCTAAGCTTTCTTTTACTTCTTTTTTTTTTAAAGATTTTTTATTTATTTATTTGATTATTTGAAAGTGACAGAGAGAGAAAGAGGCAGATAGAGAGTGAGAGAGAGAATGGGCACACCAGGGCTTCCAGCCACTGCAAGCAAACCTCGCCCCCTTGTGCATCTGGCTAATGTGGGACCTGGGGAACAGAGCCTCGAACCGGGATCCATAGGCTTCACAGGCAAGCGCTTAACCGCTATGCCATCTCTCCAGCCCTCTTTTACTTCTTAAGATGTCAAGCTGGACCATGAAGAACATAGACTATTTTGATGCTCTGCAAAGCACATAATTATGAAAGCTAACCCTGCTGCTTCATCTTTCTTTTGACAGACTCAATGATAGAAATAAATGTAGGGAGATAGAACGTAAAGAAAGGCTAGGGGATTTGGTGACATTGATGTTAATTTATTTTGTCTTTTGTTTATTTATTTGTTTATAATATTAGAGATGAACATATTTAGTATGTAAACATCACATGTTGGTGCCATCCTTTCCCTCCTCCCTGCCCCTTTTCTGATGAGGCCTTCCTCATTGGTGATGAAGGCCAACCCCCTGGGGACTGTGGGTCATGCATTGTGGGGCAGGGGCAGAGGCAATGACTCTGAGCAAAATGTCCCAATTTGTGTCTGTAACAATCTTTCCACCACCTCTTCTGCAAAATTCCTTGAGCCATGCTGGGAGCATTTTACATCTAAATCAGTGATGGGCACTTAACAGCATTTGTATCAGTAGTTTCGTAGGTGTTGAGTGTCCTCAGTATCTTTCTCCATCACCCTTGTGCTGGTATCAGCTTAACTAAGAAAGCAGCATTCTTGCTTATTTCCCACATTCTTCTGTGGTGTCATCTGGGGCCCACGAGGAGTGCACTGGGTCACTTATCTTCTCAGGTCCCATCTGAAAAAGAGAAGCATACTTTCCAAAGGACAGTGAAATCAGCCCAATTTAGTAGGATTACCATTATTAATTTAGGGAGAATTAAAAGGGTTTAGACATCCATATAGTCTAATATTTGTGGGTGCTTGGCAATGGAAAGCAGCATCATTATTTGGATATGATTCTGACTTGTTTCCCAGTTCCACGTATGATTTTCTTTCCACTTAGTGGATCTGTTAGCCAGTCTAAGAGCAGTTGGTTACCCATCATGGTTGTGTGACATTGATGTACTTTGTGAGCATCACATCAAGTTGCTTGCTTCTGAGCCACTTAGACTTTAAGTTGCTGAGACTTTGAGTTGCTTGAACAGGTGTTGTCCACTTTCCCTGGTAGCTCATGTAGCATCTTCCAGTACTAGGTGGGCTAATTTTCTGGGGACTGGCTATCCTCTGTCTTTACATGGTCCATGCCAACAGTGTTTGGTGTCTTCAGTAGTAGGGTCTTACTGTTCACCTCTGGTGGGTAATCAATTGCTCTGACAGAAGTCTGTCCTATTTGTTCTGGGAAATGTAGTTGGTCTCTGATCAATAGCTCATTGTAGATGTAGACAACATCCTGGTATACAGAATTACAGATCAGCACTCAAGAAAAAGAAAAGGCAAGAGAAGTGAAACAGGAGACATTTGAGGCTAGGTATCTTCTCGTTCTCTCCAGTGACCATCGATTCAGGTGCTCCCTTTCAGGTCCTCTTGAGGGTTCCATCTTTTAGTCTGACTTTCAATATAGGATTCTATGGTAGCAGTTCAATATGGGTTCAGTTTTGTGTCCTCCATACCCTGTTGAATGACAGCAAGTCTCAAATATCCAAACATATCCTTAGCAAAAGAAAATAACTCCAAAGGTATCACTATATTTGAACTAAAGGTATATTACAAATCCATAGTGACAAAAACTTCATAGTACTGGAATAAAAACAGAAACAGAGACCAATGGAACAGATTTGAAGACCCAGAACTCAGGGTAAGCAACTATAGATGCTTGATCTTTTACAAAGGTACCAGTAATGTAGTCTGGAGAAAACACAGCATCTTCAGCAAATGGTGTTGGACAAATTGGATGACCATAGGTAAAAAACTGCTGAAGAGCAGTGGTGAGAGTGGGCACCTATTTCTTGTTTCTGATCCCAGTGGGAACTCCTTCAGTTTTTCAACATTGATACGTTGTTTTTGGTGTTTAGGAACTTTATATATAGACTTTATTGTGTTGAGATATAAACACTCCATGCCTATTCTTTCCACTCTTTTGAAAAAAAAAATGCATTTTTTAATTTATTTATTTATTTGAGAGAGAGAGGAGTGAGGGAGAAATAATGGGTGCACCAGGGCCTCCAGCCACCACAAACAAAACTCCAGATGCGTGCACTCCCTTGTGCATCTGGTTTACTTGGGTCCTGGAGAGTCGAACCGGGATCCTTTGGCTTTGCAGGCAAATGCCTTAACCACTAAATCAACTCTCCAGCCCTCTTTCCACTCTTTTGATTATGAAGTGGTGTTATATTTTGTTGAAGGCTTTCTTTGCATCAATGGAGATGGTTATGAGGTTCTTATGGTTCGGTTTATTTATGTGGTATATTATATTGACTGATATTCATATGTTAAATCTTTAATTTTCTTACCTTGGTGGATCTCTGTCTGGGTTTTCTATTATGGTGACGCTAGCTTCATAAAAGGAGTTGGGAAAATTCCCTGCTTTCCGATTATGCAGGATAGTTTGAGAAAAATCGGTTTCAATTTTTCTATGAAGATTTGATAGAATTCAGCTGAGAAGCCATCCAGTCATGGACTTTTCTTTTGGGGGAAGTGTTTTTTTAACTTTTCAATATCCATGTATGTGATCGGATTGTTAATGAGACTAATCTTCCCTAAGTTTAGATTTGGTAGGAGATATGTGTCTAAAAATTCATCCATTTCTTTCAGATTATCCAATTTTGTGGAGTAGTGGTTTTGGAAGTATGCCCTTATGATTCTTCAATTTCATTGATGTCTGTAGTGATCTATCCTTTTTCATTAAGCCAATACTCTTAGACTTAAGATCACAGATAACACAACATACAACAATTGTTCAGGGTGACTTCAATACCCCACTCTCCTCAATTGACAGACCATCCCAGCAAAAAATAAAGAGAGGCATATATACTAAATGGTGTCATGGAACAAATGGACCTAACATATATCTACAGAAATAACTGAACAGGTGCAATAGTGGCATGTCTGCTCTGGGTGAAACCAACTGCTCTCTAATTGGACTACAGGCTAGCTCTATGGGAGGAAATACATGCCTGGTACTGAAAACCTAATGAAATGCCTATGGCAGGGGAGGTCATGAGGCTTATTGTTACAAAGCCAGCTCCTGCCAGGATAATTCATATGTTATTCTCACCAAACTGGCCAGCATGCACTACACTTAATGTTCATATTCATTTATTAATGCTACTTTCACTTTTGGTTAGAGATGCTTCTCTTTTCAGATGACAGTGGGCACTGGGATGACCCAAATGGCATCATATTGCTGAGAACAAGAGACAGAGGAGTGCTCAGCACTGAAACATCTGTGACACACACTACAAGGCTCAGAGTTCATTGTGGAGAGGTGGTAGAAAGAATGTAAGGGCCAAAGGAAGGGAACCACTCCTTACAATGCAACTCTACTGACAGAAATTAGTCTCAATCTCCATGACCTCACTGTGTCTAGCACTACCTCATAAAACAAAACCCTCATAACATAATGAAAAGATGATGACTTCAAAATAAAAGAGATACTAATGAAGAGCAGGAGGGGATATGATGGAGTGTGGAGTTGTGAAGGGAAAATGGGGGAGGGGAGGGAATTATCAAGGTTTATTGTCTGCAAGGACAGAATATGCCTATAATAAAGTTATACATTAAAGAAAAGAAGTCTGAAAAATTCTCAGACTATATAATTGTATACTTTATCTTGAGTGGATTGAATTACTAAATAATTATCCCTTGATGAAACACTGAATAAATGATGAGGATAAGAGGCACTGGGTGAAATTGGAGGCGTGCATCAGGAGGGGGTGAATTGAGTAGCTCATGTAATGGTGATGTTAGAAATAGCATAAAAATTACAGGTGAGGAACATCTAATATTACCTATACATGTTGACTATCAGACTACACAGATCAAGAAGAGTAAGATGTTTGAAGAATGGAACATTCCATTCTTTGGCTAATATTAATTCCAAAGTGGTAGGAAAAAAAAAATACTGATGTTAGGACCCAAGAAAAGACTTTTTTTTTTTTTTTTTATCATGCCACCTTCACACTTTAAAATCAAAGATATTTGTGAAATGCACATAATTTTATTTGTAACTCTTATAAGAACAAATAGCTTTTCAGAAAATAAAATATAGAAGAAAACACCAAAATTAAATTGAATAGTAACAATGCTTTCTCGTCCAGGGTGTGAAATTTTACCCTCCATTTTATCATTGTTCTCAAATTGTGTATTACAGACTCTAGATAGGAGCTATTGCTTTTAGTGTAGAGAGAAAATTAAATAAAATAAATTTTAAACTCTAAAGTAATACAGAGTTCTTCATTTATGCTTACAAAAATTTTCAAAGCCTAAGTATGAGAAATAAGGAAGATTCTAGACAAGGTTTGTATTTTCAAATAAATTCTATTCTTGGAACAAAGACATCTAAATTCTATCATAGGCATCCCAAACTATTTATACTCTTCTGTCAGCTATGATTATTATCAGAGAATAAGTTCAAGGTAGTTTGGTACTAAACTAAAAGAAGATTTATGCATCAGTAGAATGTTACAGTGCTATTCAACTACCAATGCTCAGAAATAGATGCTGTTCAGAGGGTTCCCATTTGCTATGAACATGATTCATGTCATCACCCACAGAATCACAATCAATGTGACTTCCACCTTGGAGTAATATTTATCAAGAGATAAAAATACTATAGCAAGGTTCTTGTTATGCAGGAATGCAACTATGTGAAGTGCTTTCCATAAATCATTTTATGATGTTTACAGTAAAAAGTTGGAGATAGGAGGTGTATCATTCTGAAATTACATAGTAAAAAAGTAAAAAGTTGAAGAAAGCATGATGCATTTATCATAAAACATGCTGAGTCACTTTGTGCTTTTCTTCCACACAAAATATAGTACTAAGCATAAGAATAACAGCTTTCATTGACTCTTAAATTATTTCACATACAGCAAAGAATGAATATGAGTTTCTTCTTTTTTCTTAATAAGTAATATATAATCAATCTATATCAATAGGTTTTTCTGAAATTAATTCCTAATCATAGTTATTGGTACTAAACTCATGCTTTTTACAGTGAAGTACATTTTTTTCAATGTGGCATCTTAGAATTAGTTTTTTTTTAAATAATACTATTACTATATAGCATGCGTTTTACATGAAGTAAGAATAAGTAACTCTGAATAGTTTGAATATCGACCTCTAAGTTGACTCAAATCATACCATGCACGGTGACCAGCAGGAGTAGAATGTTGCACCAGATTTTTAAAAATCACATAAGTTAGTCATTATCTTGGCACTTAATTATTTATCATAATTTTCTTGAAGATATTACACAAATACCATTAGCATCTGTGTTTTCATGAAAATGTTTTTTTTTTTTTTCCTCCCTTCACTTCCATGTATATACCCACCTATGAGGTGATAGCTGAAGTTCCACATTCTTGCAGAATCTTTCTTTCTGGGATACAGCTGATGTGTATGGATAAGCCACTTGTAGTCAAACATGCTGTCAAAGCATAAATTTGAATGTTAGAGCTGAGTGGGAAAAAAAATCCTTAATAAGGCATAAAGCAACATACTGAGCCATAAATAGAATTAAAGAAAGAAGGAAAGAAAAGGGAAAGAGTAAAATGAATGTGGAGATGAGAGTTTTTCTAGCCTTTGCTAAAAACCAGCTGCCTTTTGCTCTTTAAGCCAACTGCTCCATAATCCCACTTTGATTCCAGGATGCTTCTCTTTTACCACTTTTCTTCTGTGAGCAAAATAATCATGGCTTGGTCTGTAACTATATATTTTTAGCTTCAAGGATTTTGAAGATATATGTATGTATGTATATATGTATGTGTGTGTACATATATATATATATATATACATATATATATATATATATGCATTAAGGCTACCTGATGGTCAAACACAGGTAAGATGATAATTTGAGATATTTAATATTTAAAAGAATTCATAAAAGAAACATCATAGGAACAGACTGATTGAATATTGATGTTAAGCATCTACATCAAGGTGATGTTAGAGCTGTGACATTATGTAGAAGAGTCATACATTCACAGAACAGAGCAGATGCAAAGTTCTGATAGTCATCAGTACAGAAAGAATAACCTTGTGATAACTATGTGAGCAACACAAAGTAAGACAGACTAAGATTGCTATAAGCAGAACATTGGGGACATAAAAGCAGGAGACATGGGATAATATGAATTGTAAGAGCCACAGAGTGGAAAGGAAGACTCGGAAGGATTGTCCTTCCTGTAGAGACTTACTGGTACATTCATTTACCCACAGTGAACAGTAATGCACCCACTGAGGAGGGCCCTCAGCAGAATAGGTGGAGGAGAAACATAATTAGTATAAATATATGGGAATATGAAAATTAGGCAATGTGTTCTTACAATAAAATTTCAATTAAAACACAATAGCCAAGTATAAATAGAGCATATTTTCTTTAGCAAGTAATTAGGTGTTTTTCTAAATACCTTGGATAATGACAAAATAAATTTATGGCAGAAATAAAAAATACCTTTTAGGTATAGTATATTTCATATTTTTTTTCTGGCATCTCAGTTAATATATTAGTTTGCTTGGGCTAGCATACAAAATGCCACATAAGCTGCAGTTTATCCATTAAGAAATTATTGTGACAGAACATCCCAGTCTTGATGAATTAAACAGCTGACCTTTATTTTCGCACATTTCTGCAGTGTGCAACTCTAAGATCAACATGTTGACAAACATTATCTTCTGGTGGCAACTCTTGGCTTGTAAATGGTTTCATTTTGCTGTGTCATATGTTCTCTCCTCTCAGTCAGTCTTCCACTGTTTACTTTCTTTTTTTACAAGAACATCACTTTCTTTTCTAAGGGTTTACATTTTGTAAAAATTTATGTTTATTTATGAAACAGAGAGAAGCACATAAAGAAAGGGAGAGGATGGCATGCCATGGCCTCCAGTCTCTGAGATGAACTCCAGATGCATGCACCACCTTGTACATCTCTCTGGCTTACATGTGTTCTGGGGAATCCAGCCTCGGTCCTTTGGCTTTGCAAACAAATGATTTAACCATTAAGCCATCACTCCAACCCCAAGAATGTCACAATTAAAGACATTTTCTCTCATATATAGGATACTTTCTTAAAGGACTTGCTCATAAAATCAGTTTAAGCAAAGGACTTTAAATTTTTAATATATAAACAGTGCATAGGTAGCACAGAATACGGTTTAGACACTACAATCAGCATCAAAACAAACAAAAAGTCCAAGAAATTCTTAGGCTGGTAATATATAGGTTTCTTGTTGGTGTTATTGTTTTTCTTCATATAAAATTTACAAAAATTATTTGACAAGAGAACTCTTACATGCTACTAGCATTCAACGGGATGTATTTTACATATCTCACTTTGGGAAATAGAGTAAGAAACATGTTATGTCCTTATAATTAATGTGTGGCCTGTAAATATAGTGATGCGTAGGTATATTTGCTTTATTATTATACTTCTGAATCTCGCATCTCTATTTTTAGTTATAGAGAACAGTGAAAAATAATGTCAATTTTTAAGCAGAGGATTAGGGTACAGGCCTGGAACCAACAACTATCTACATACCCTGCTAATGCACTCAGGAACTAAAATCTGAAAAGCCTTCCCTCAAGATGTTTGCCAGATGCCAGCACTTCATTCATGTTACTTCTTGATTATTCCTTTTTCTTGGAGAATTTTGATGGGCATTTTGCCCACTCGTGAGTTTTCCTGAGCCTGCTCCTTTGTACCCCCTCCCCCATAAGGGCTTAAATTAACCTATTAGACTCATCTCAGTCTAAGGCCAGCCTTCTTTTTACTTGTTTGTATTGTGTGTGTGTGTGTGTGTGTGTGTACATCTTCTCAACTGTGAGACAGCAAACTCAACTCCAATATAGAAAACTGGGAATAATAAAGTATGTTACCAAAGTGTTTATGAGTTTTAAAAATGCAATAAAATTATTTACAATTTTGTTAGCTTTATCAGCAGTCAGCTAATAATGCAATAATGCTATGTAGCATAAAACTTCTGAATATCTATGGCTTATATTAAACACTTGTTTTCCAAGCACGTGATTGAGAAGGTAGATGCCAATCTACTTCAATAATGTCTTCCAATTTGAGCAGAATTAGTAATTCTTTAGGAACTTACTAAGCTTCTCCCTAATATTAACTCATTAACTCATAAAAGCCTCAACTAAACTTGATAGTAAAAAGGAAAATAGTTAATATTTGGCTGCCTACCTGATTCTAGACACTTCATAAGAAAGTATGGCCAATGAGTAAATGGTAGTAGTATAAAACAACAAGAACTAGGACAGAGTGATTCAGGCCCCATTAAATCTTAAATATGATCTCCTCACATGCCAGGTAGGACAATAACACCCATCAGAGCATTAATCAGATTACAGGATACTCTAGCTTTTCCCAACTGTTAACAAAATGATTTGTTTACGACCCTTGCCATGATGGAAAATGTCACATTTATTTTATAGGACCTGTGAAATCAGAATGAGTGAGGTCATGGCAGAAACCATCTCTTTTGGCAATTAACTTTGGAATTGGTACACTAGAACTTCATGGGGCAAATGAGTCATATTAGTTATAATCTTAGTAAAGATCCTTGTACCATTTGGACCATGTGTGCTTAACTGCTGTCTTACTTTTAATTCCTCTTGTTTAGTTGTTCACTCTCTGACAATTTTTCTGCAATCTAACTCTATCTACCTGTGTTCTCTTGATAGATCTTATCAAGTCCATGGAGTGGAAACCCTGCTGGAGCCTGCCAGCTGAAAGGGTTCGAGCCTGATGGGGAGTGAGGATTAAGGAAAGATAGAAGAAAGAGTGAAAGCATGGACCCCAGTCCAGGGCTAAAGCAAGGCCTCAAGCCAGGTCTGAAGACATGGTTTATTTCACAGCATTCCTTTTTATATCTTTTTACAAACAGTTTTTCCATGGACAAAGATTTTATGAGCTTTACAAGTTCCTTATCAAAAAACCTTCCCATTACAGAGTTTTTGCATTTCAACCATTTCTCAGTACAAAGGACCAGCCAAATGGCTGAAGATACCTAATCTTGCTTACAGGTAGGCTGCTATGGTTATGCTAATGCCTTGCTGTCAGCGGGCTTCCCTACACTGAAGATACACAATCTTACCTGCAGGAAGGCTGCTATAGTTTTGGTAATGTCTTGCAGCCAGAAGCCCAGGGCTATGGATACAAGTTCAGCCAAAATGGCTCCCGACAAAACCCTAACTACTTCTGTGCCTTATTTTAGCTGGAAGTATCAAATCAACTCAATTATCTTCTCATAAATGATTTCAGAGTTTCAAAACTCTTTAAGAAAGAATGTTACATAAGCTAGAAAGACATTAGCAGACTTGGAATATATTGATGCTACAGCACTATTTCATAATAAAATTTGTTAACCACCTCTACTTTTCCTGGAAAGGAAGGAGTGTGGATGTATCAGGGCTTAGTTGAACAGAAAATTATTTCCTCCTTGTCAAAAGAGAAGAATATGAGTTCTGGGCATGGATGGAGACATGATATGGGAATACATGGGTTACATATGATAACAAATATCTGCTCACTTAGCAGTCAATATAAGTGGTCTCTCAAAAAATGGCCAAACAAACACCCTTTGGGAAAGCTCATATTTCTGAAGACCTGTTAAGGGGTTGAGAAGAATAAGAACCCCTAATGAAATAATGTACTTATAACCCTGTGTGGTGGTTTGACTCAGGTGCCCTCTTTAAACTTAGGTTTTCTTAATGCTAGACTCACCAGCTGACATCTGCTGGAAATTAAAGCCTCCAGGAGGCAATGTATTGTTGGGATCAAGCTTATGGGTGTCATAGTCAGTTTCCTCATGCCAGTGTTTGGCATACTTTCCTGTTATTATTCTCCACCTGATGTTGGCAAGGAGGTGACATCCACTCTCTGCTCATGCCCTCGTTTCCCCTGCCATCATAGAACTTCCCCCTCAAATCTATAAGCCAAAATAAACCTTTTTTTTTTTTTTTTCTCACAAACTGTTCTTGGCTGGGTGAGTTCTGCCAGCAATGCAAAACTGACTGCAACAGTAATGTTGGTACCACGGTATAGTGCCATTTACTGCTAGACACCTGACTGTGTGGCTTTGGCCTTTTGTAACTGATTTTCAAGAGAAATATGGATGAATTTGAAACTTTGGCCTAAGAGACACCTCACTGTGCTGTAAGTTACAGCTTGATAGATTATTCTGGTCAGAGTTGAAAGACACAAATGCAGTAAGAACTATGGATTGTGAGGCTTGGCTTATGCGGGAGTAAAGGAACTTTGTGTAGACTTGTCTAGAAGCAGTTTGTGTGAGAGTCTTGCTGTAATGTCCATGTCCTGAGAATTTGTTCAGGGTTGCATTGCATAGGAATGGACTGCTGTCTTCAGGGGGATATGGCAGAGAAAGAAATCTTTGGACCCAAACTGCACCTGTTCAGCTGCAATTGTATGAGAGATTACAACAATCCTGATTGGGCCAGGTTACCTGCATTGGAACAACAGTAAGAGTGCAGTCTTTTGAAGGGGACTGAATGCTGAAGAAGTGACTTGTTCTTCAAAGACTGCTTTATTGCCCCATGGATTAACAAATTGTCACCCCACCTGGTATTGTGGGGTATAATAAATGCAGGAGAGGGTCATTGAGTTGGCAATGCAGTCTTGTGCTTTGGAAATGGCCATGGCCAGTGTGAAGCAAGTTTGCTGGATGCCTGCATGGAGACCCAATGGAGCTGTGAGAATGAACCATGGGCTGCAGTGGAGAACCAGTGGAGATGCCAGGACTGTAAAATGGCTTCCAAGGGCAACTGCCAGCCCTGGATGAAGTTTTCCAGGATTGTAGGTAGCCTAGCTGGAGGAGTGGAATTGGAACTCCAGAGATTTGTTGCTGGTAGGAATAATTGGAAATTTGTCACTGACTAAAGTTGTTGGATTTAGAGCTATAGAGTTGGTGTCTGTCCTGTTTAAATGCTGTATTGGTTGAATATTTCCTTGCTATGCCCAATGCCATCTTTTCCAGTGTGAGTGTTTATTCTGTACCATTAATAGTTTTGGTGGGATTTTTTTTTTTTTTTTTTTTTGGTGTAATGTCTTAATTAAAAGACTTTGGGAATGTTTGAACATCATTGGGATTATAAAAGTTGGGGGCATTTAAAGATGAACTGAATGCATTACATTTTACATCATGTGTTGTTATCAGCTTGTGGGGGCCAGGAAGAATGTAATGGTTTGATTCAGGTGTCCTCCATAAAATTAGATATTCTGAATGCTAGTCTCCCCAGCTGATAGTAATTGGAAATTAAATCCCCCTGGAGGCAGTGTATTGTTAGGGTGAGCTTTTGGGTGTTGTAACCAGTTTTCCCATGCCTGTGTTCGGCACAGTCTCCTGCTGTTATTGTACACCTGATGTTGGCCAGGAGGCACATTCTATGTTCATGCCATCATTTTTCCCTGCCATCATGGAGTTTCCCCTTGAGTCTGTAAGCCAATATAAACCTTTTTTGTTTGTTTGTTTGTTTGTTTTCCCCACAGGCTGCTCTTGGATGGGTGATTTCTGCCAGCAATGCAAGACCCCTAAAGCTACTTCTTCAGTGAAGTTGCTTGGAGATCTACAGTGTTCACTATATTTACTGAAATCCAATTCAGAAAGCATGATTTTTTTTGTTCTATCTCTTCTTTGGATGATGCCAGTATCCGAAAGTGTGCTTGTTCTGACCCGCTGAGATTTCTCACTGTTCATCTGAAGACCTTCCCTCCCTACCCTCACAGAAAGCAAAAGGAATGGCTCTTTCTACTATGACTCTCTTTACTCTGAGCAGCGCCTACTATCACAGCTTGCCTGGCCCAGTATTGTCATTCACTCTCTAGAGAAAATGCTCTTGAGCTTCCTTCTGAGTCCGTTTATTTATTTATTTATTTATTATTAACAACATATTTCATATGGATATATCATGTCTTGGTACCATCTTTTCCTTCATCCCTATCCCTGTTCCACTGGGGACCCTTCTCATTGGGGTTGCATATATTTCATATGGGGTTTATGCATTGTGGGAGCATCAGTCTAAATTATTTTATTAATGAGATGAAGAACCTGCAAAAGGAAACCTCTGTTCCACAGTAACAGCATCTTGTCACTTCAGTGAGAAAGGTCAGTGACATATCTTGGCACTGGGTCAGATGTGGAGCTCAGACATCTAAGTTCACACACCATTTTGGAAGTTCAGCATGCTTTTGTGAACAGACACAGAAACAAAACCAGCATTCATCACAGGTAATTAAAATTTAATGTTGTACCACCATGCACCTAAATCACAGGAGCTTCTGAGGCCTTGTTGCTTGAGTTATATAGCCAAAAAAACAAAAAAAAAATCTAATCTTAGAAAATTTACATAAGCTATTTAAAACCCACTATACTCTGACCACTGCCAGATGAAAGTACAATTAATCCCTAAAACATATGTCCATAACTGTAAAACACAAAAACCTTCTAAAATTATACAAAAAAATAATAATTGATGATTATTTTTTGGAAAACAATTCAGAAAACATTGAAGAATTAGGTAAGGATTTCATTCCTTTATATTATCTTTGTCTACATATGTGACAAAAAACAAGCTGAAGTATTTCTCCAACTATCATATTTATTCCTTACAGATATTTTACTTTTTAAAATATATTTAGGGTCTCTTTTAAGATTCATCATTTTCCAAAATGATATGTCAATAAGTGATTTGTAAAAATAATCATGGCTCAGGGAAATTTTGCAGAAGAGGGGGCAAAAAGAATGTCAGAGTCACATGTTGGGTCATGATATGCAGAAACATTTATCTTACCCATAACTGTGGGCTAACTTCACAATGCACGATCCATTTACCTCAACAAGGAGGGGCTAAGGGGAGAGTGTAGGTCATCGATGAGCCTAATAAGGGTACCAAACTGACTGTATTCACTGAGTACAAAACTAACTAATAAAGAAGTTTTAAAACATAATATAATATTAAATATATAAAGTCCTTTCAGAAAATATTCTTGATTGTATATGACATACTTACATAATTAGATCATAATAATACTGTGTAGCATATTACCCTGCATAGTCAACAGCTTCATTTTTGCTGAGATAAACTTCCAGACCAAGCACAGTTATGGAGCATGGGATTTATTGATGAGAGAGGGGAACTTCCACAGTTGCAGAAGAAATTTTCCCTTTTTCACAGGACCAAGCAGAGAGAAAGAGAAACCTAAGCCAAAAAATTCAAAAACCACACCATAAACTATAACTCCAGGTACTTTACTTATCTTTACACTGGAATTGTGAATCTACCACCACACCTTAGCACTGGACCTCAAGATCTGCCAGTGACAACTCATTCACCCAGGAGGCTGCAGATTACAAACTATATTAAAATCCATTTATTTAATCTACAAAATTCTGCCCCTGGCCCTCACATTGTAAATTTTACTCAGTCCAAATTCAAAGGTTTCCATAGTCTTTACCAAGTTTAGATAGTCCCAAAGTCCCAAGCCTCCTCTAAGATTTAAGATTGTGTATTACCTGTGAGTCCTGTAAAATTAAACAAGTCTATACCTTCAACATATAAAGGCAAAGAGTAAACATTTTAAAATGGTATAAGGCATAATATGGAGAGACTTGAACAATGCAAAATCAACAACCATCCAAGAAACATCAAACTTCCGCAGTCATGTCCAGTATCATAACAGTCTCCAGATTTTCCAAGTTTATACCCCTCAAGCTGGGTTGAGTAGTCAGGGAAAACTTCCTATTCCTAATCAAAAGCTTCTGTGGTATCTCTTGTACAGTTCTGATATATCCAAAACATCTTTGGGTCTCCATGAAAACCATGGTCCATCTTCCAAAGGCTCTTCCAGCCTATTCATGAGGGTCATCATGCCACACCTACATGCCATGTCTCAGCAGCAGCTCCTGAAACTGTGTGCATTTTATGACCAGTCCACATATTTTTCATGCTTCCAAAACCAGTACCTAGTGTGCGGGATGCAGCAATGTTCTTAATTCAATATGAAATAAGTCATGATGTTGAAAAGCAATTTCCTTCTTCAGTCAACTCTTTTGCAAACGAGTTTGCATTTCTACAATACTCTTTCCTCAGGTATCCTCCTCTCCATTGGTTTCATGTAAAGCAGTTGGTCAATATTCCTTAAGATTGCTACTGTGTCTCACAATAGTAACTTCAGTAACCTAAAATCAGTCTGAGTATCTATAATTTTAACAGTTGAGGATTTTCCAACTTAAAATCTTAAATCTCCAGTACAATGTCTTTAGTCAAGCACATCTGTCCATGAAAAATTTAATCTGTGTCAAACTCGCTGGGCCTGGGCAGCATAAAACAGCCAGCCCTTATGTCAGTAGCCCAGTTCCAACAAACTCCTCTGCAATCTTTCCTTCCTCTTAGAAAGAAAATAAGCCAAGTCTCCAAATATAATTCTCTCTGTATTTAGCATTTTCAAACTGTCATCACTATAGTCCATAATACTTGGCTTGCCACTCCAGCAGACATCTGCAGTTGCATGCACCAAATCCATGCCTATTCCTCCAAAACAAATGTTCCAAGAGACCAAAATCCACATGGTCAGATTCACCTCACACCACTCTTCTTATCAATTTCTGCAATAGACACAGCTTCTTATTCACTGAGATGAAGTTCCAGTCCAAGCATATTTATGCAGGAAGTGATTGTTAGAACACATAATGGGAGAACAAGTTGTCCTTCTTTCACAGGATCAAGCAGAGAGAAAGAGAACCTCAAGCCAAAAAAAAAAAAAAAAAAAAAAAAAAAAAAAAAAACCTCCACAAAAAGTACACCTTATGAACTTCAGGAACTTTGAATATCTTTACACTAGAATTACAGATCCACCACTATTCCTTAGGGCTGAATCCTAAAATTTTCACATTAACACCTCCTCCACCCAGGAGCCTGCAGATCTAAATTACAAGGTATAATAAAACCTAGTTTATATTTGGGGTCTTTCATTTAAACCACTATACCCCTCTGTGCTATATTATTGACTATACTTTTCTTATAGAAGTTTAATAACTGTTCATAAACATATTTATATAATAATCTGTTTATTCATTTTAAGAATGCTAATATAAATAATAAATATAGCTATTCAAATTACTTGACTTAAATAATTTTATAAGAAAAAGATACACTCATACAATGTAATTTACAAAGTTATATACTTACTTTTATGTACATGCAAATTGTTTATGCATATATATATGCACATACATATATATACATATATATGTACATATATATACATATATATGTACATATATATTATATATATATATACACATATATGTGCGTGTGTGTGTGTGTGTGTGTGTGTGTGTGTGTGTGTGTGTGTCTGTGGAGCCCTGAATTAGGTGTCTCCTACCAAGTAGACCTACATGATGCCTTCAGACCCTTGCTTATATTACTCTTTATTATGCACACATTGACTTTATATTCATATATTATGACTTTTGTCAGCCATAGTTCAGTGGGATTTGCAGAGTAGAGCCTTTTCCTTATAATGTCAAAAGAAGTAATTATAAATAAATAAGTAATAAAATTCATTGTAGAAAAATATTCTGGCATTTTTAAAATTGGGCAACTTAGGCATCATAACTGTTAAGAATAGAAAATGACTTTCAGAAATATTATTGAGTTATGTTGTAGTCAGCTCCTTGATTCTGGGACAAATATCCAACTAGACACAGCTTATGGCAGGAAATGTATTTGCTATAGGCTTAAAAAGTCAAGTTGTAGTAGTATGAATTTATGTCCCTATAGACTCAGGTTGTTTATTAAAACTTAAAACTTGGGTCACCATATCCTGGCTGGAGGAGGTGTCACTAGGGGTGTATCCTGGGATCCAGCCCTAAGGTGCGTTTCTGGGGTGTTCTGATATCCAGCCAACAGGTATGTAGTGCAATCTCAGCTCTGCCCAGTATTTTGCTGTTTGCTGCCTATTTTGTGTTTGTTGCTTTTGGTATTTTCTTTGATATATGGAAGCAGCTTCTTCCGGCACTGATGGATCTTCTTATTTATTTAAATTGTTTACTATTTATTTAAAATAAACCCTTTCCTCCCATAAACTGTGCCTGATTTAGATATTCATCATAGTAATTTGGAACTGTTTACAACACCAGGGGAATACCAGTAATGGTAAAAGAAGATGGCTTCCTTTCATAGATCCAAGCAGAAGAAAAAATTGAAGCAAGCAGACACCAACACCAGCAAGAAAGAATGCCAGTACTCAATAGTTCTGAAAACACCAAGTAGGGCTGTACTCTGATCCCTTAGTGACATGCCCCCTGTAGCAGGGATCTGCATGCTAGGGGATGAAATTGTGAGCTCAATTTTAATAAAACACCTGAGTCTATGGGGCCATACATTTAAACTGTCACATTCATACTACCACAAGTTGCAGTTATTGATCTTTACATCTTAGTTTCCCCCATTAATTTATAGTTATTAAAAGTAACATTCTAGCAAATCTATCTGTGGAAAAGTTGCCAGTGGATATTCAACTTCCAAACAATGAATTTAGAATTTACTCAACCTTATGTAGTCCTCTGGAAGTTTGCACATATATACCACTAGCCTTCCCTTGAATCATAAGGGATATTCTGCTTACAGAGCATCAAGGAATACCACCTCATAACTAGACTCCAATTTCCTCTTACATTACTGGGATCAAGGCAGAGGCTGAAAAAGACAGGCAAAAAGAGATAAACCATAAAATGATGTAGAAACATGTATATTTTTCTGACTGGATTTCTTCTGTATTCTTCATGTACCACCTTTCCCCTTCCTATGCACTCTCAAAATGGATGTTTATTATTATTGTTAATTAGTAGTAGTAGTTATTATTAGTCTGGTATTGTTTCAAGAAGCTTAGCTGAGTAGAGCTAATTTGTAAAATTTTGGCCAAAGGAGACACGGTACTTTTCTCCATTTTAAATCACCTGGTTCAGTTATGTATATGTATATATATGTATATGTATATATATATATATATATATATGTATATGTTATATGTATAAAACAAATGCATATATGCAATTATACATATAATTATATATATAATGCATTGTGTATATATAATATTACATATTACATATACACAATATTTGTTATAAATGTGTACATGGGAGTCTTAGTTTAAATGTTAGATACAGGCAGTTGGAACCCACTCAAAAAATGTAAATGTGTTCTCTAGCATGCCCTTATTAGTAATACAAGGTATGTAGATATATTTCAAAAAACAAAGGAGATAATAATACTTTTCATCAGCTTTTTAAATTCAGAGCATAAGGTTCAGGGGCTTGGACAGAACACGTGGATAAGACTTTTGTGAAGCCAGGGACATTGGATCATTGGCTTTGAGTATGGTTTTGATTTCCTGAGTGTTTCTTTTTAAATAGCTCAGAGGAGAACCATAGTCAGGATTTGGTGCATGCACTAATGCTTATGCTATTCTGTGTTCCTCACCCTAATCTCAGAACCATTAGAGGCTGTTTTGTCTCTAGTCTAAGGAAAACAGAACATCATCAGGTGAAGCAGGTATACATGGAAATGGATAGGATAAATTTTTACAGTGGGGTTAAATTGGGAGCGACTTAATCATCCAACCATACTAACAAATCATAAAAAATAAATAACAGTTTGGGCCATGATGGAGGACTGCATCACTTTTGGTGAGAGAAAGAGAGAGGAAAGAAAACTAAAATTATGTGTGTGTGTGTGTGTGTGTGTGTGTGTGTGTGTGTGTGTGTGACTTATACAATCAGAAAGTAAAAGTAAATAATTCTATTATGATGAGGGCTGCAATAAACAACAACTAAAAAATCCAGAAAAACACCATGTAGGAGGCTGATTTGAAAATATGGATGGATACTATAGCACATGACATTGAGAAGGCAATCTTGAAGAGTAATACATTTAAAGGTGGTGCTTGTGTAAGCAGTGCATAGATGTGTAAAGGTATACTGCTTGATCACCCTAAAGCACTCTTATTCTTCGTCTAAGCACTTCAAGACAGTGTGATACACATTTAAAATTCTTATTTTGTACAGTTGAACTTAATATAACTTAGCAGACAAGAACTGGAACTTTGCCCACCTGTTATTCAGGTATTTTATATGAAAAAATCTAGAATATTCTGTTTTTGGATGATATACTCTGTAAAGGGTCTTGGGTATCATGGAAAGTTGGTTTTTGGTTTTTTGTTGGTGTTATTGTTGTTGCTTTTGAAATTAGAACAATAGGGGAAGAAGCAGAATGATTAAAATTTGAGAACATAGGGCTGAGAGATTCCTCAGCAGTTAAAACACATTTCTTGCAAAACCTGCTGAGGGGTGTAGATGTCAGTTCCCCAACACTCACTCAAAGGAGCCAAACCACAAAGCAGTGCATGTGTCTGGATTCCTATATAGTCTCGGGTATATATTGTGGCTATCATCCACAATGAGGTCTGGATCAGAGAGACCTACAAGGTTAGTGGTAAGGTCCTACTGCTGAAGATACCATATGCTGTTAGTATGGAACCTGGAATGACATGGCTGGAAGCTGAAAGAGAGTCAGCCCCTGGACAGTTAGCTTGTCTAGTGCTAGAAAGTGCTACATGGATGACTAGGGAGAATGACCAATATCTGTCCAAGCAACTCATGGTCTAAACCTACTCAGCAGCAAATAACCTGATGTCACACTCATACAAGAGCAATAGTGGTACACAGCCATGGTGGTAAATCAACTGTTCTTGATTTGGCTAACTGATCTACTCAGTGGAACTGACCCCAAAGCTGGAGCTAGGAATCAAGTCAAAACCATACGCCAAAGGAGCCCGTTCTCCATTACCAAGTTCCTACCAATTGCAAGCTACCAGTGGGCCTTCACCTATTAAATTCCCTCTAAATACAGAGATTATCCCATTTATCCAGCACTAACTTCACTCTTCATTGGAAAATTTGCTTCTCTGTTTCAGATGTACACAGATTCTGAGGAGAAAACAAGCCTATCACGCCTAAAAAGGGCCCCATCTGAAACTAATAATTAGGGAAATGAGCAAGAGTGCTACTTTCTTGGTGAACCTGGTACCAGCACAAGGGTGAAGGAGATAGAGACAGAGAACGCTCCTATCAGACCAGATATCCAGACACGCAGAGGCTCCCAAGAACTCATCACTAAAGCAGACCTAAAACCCAACATGGCTCAGGGAAATTTGCAGATGAGGAGGTAGAAAAAATGTCAGAGGCAAATGTTGGGTCATGATACACAGAGACATTGCCTCCTACCCATAACTGAGGGCTAAACCCACAATTCACAACCCATATTCCCCAACAAAGAGGGTCCCTGTAGAGAAGACAGGACAGGGAGGAGGCTAATGATGGTACCAACTTGACTCTATATACTGAATACAAAACCAATACAAAAAGAAAAAATAAATGTAGTGTTGTACATGGAAAAGAATCAGTGTTTCTATGCAACTACTACTTCTAAATTACTGAGGATCTAATTCTATTTATTTTATCTTTTAAGCTTTATATTTAAATTAGAATTGGAAGCTTGATAGAGAAATGTAATCCATTATCAGAAAAAGGAAAGTTAATAAATTTCCCATATCATGAAAATAGGTAGAACATAGATATAATGATGAAAAATACAATAAATTAAATAAATAAATATAAATAATATAAATAAAATAAATTCATAATAATATTAGGGACATCCGCAATTGCTTTCAATTTCCATTCTTTCGTGGGATCAAGCAATTATTGCGAAATTATATTACATATCCAAGTTGTAAGTCAAGAATTTTGACAACCAGTTGCTTGTGTTGGATGTCTGTATTAGGAACTACAATGTGAAGCTATCAAAGTGTTCAGATGTAAGCAAGTACGGAGAAGCGGCAGTAGATGCCTTCCTCGTGGCTGTGACAGAATGTTGTAAAATGGTGACATAACTCAGAGCATCTATTAATAATTTATTTAAGGGTCACATTTTTTTTAAAATATATTTTATTTATTTATTTAAGAGCGACAGACACAGAGAGAAAGACAGATAGAGGGAGAGAGAGAGAATGGGCGCGCCAGGGCCTCCAGCCTCTGCAAACGAACTCCAGACACGTGTGCCCCCTTGTGCATCTGGCTAACGTGGGACCTGGGGAACCGAGCCTCGAACCGGAGTCCTTAGGCTTCACAGGCAAGCGCTTAACCGCTAAGCCATCTCTCCAGCCCAAGGGTCACATTTTTGACCCAAATCACACAATGCTAAATAAAGCAAATTAATTTTGATCAATATGCTTTTTTAAAAGTGTCGCACTTCATAACTGAATTCATGAACAACCTGGAGTGTGTGACACTTGCCTACTTTAACATTTGAGAGTTCTCTGGTCCATTGACTTCATTTCTCCTCTGCTGCAGAAATTAGCTGGTATCATTCACGTCCTGGACTCCTTTAATTGCTACATTCTTCAGCCTTTCTAGCAGGTTACCATGAAAGCAGGTGAAATGTAACTGTTAGTCATTTATAAAAGGAGATGTAGTGCACAAGGACCAAGAGACTAGGCAGCGTTGAAGGTGAATTATTATCATTTCTAGGAATCAAATAAATGATCAGGAGGTGGATTGCAAAATTTGGTAATTTCACATACGCAGACAGAAAGAAGGAGGCAGACAGTGAGTTAATATAGGTGTACATCAGGGCATCATGACACTGCACTCAAACTCAAGATGTGTGTGCCAATTTGTGCATCTGACTTTATATGGGTACTACATAATTTAACCCAGGTGGTCAGGTTTTGGAAGCAAGCATCTCTAACTGCTGAGCCATATCTTCACCTCTGTTTATTTATTTATTTATTTATTTATTTATTTATTTATTTATTATTATTATTATTATTTTTTAGCCATCTATCTCTTACATAAAGAAGTTCTTTACAAACATGAGAGGAGGACTCCTGGTATTCCACACAGAAGATGAGAACTTACTTCACGGTTAATTATAAATTGATATAATGCTCACAAACATATGAAAGAAAAAAGTATTTTCCTGGGGCTGTCTTGCAAAAAAAAAAATAATAATAATAAATAAATTATGAATATGGATTTCCTTCAAACCTCCCATCTCCTCTTCCTCATTCTTGATATGGGTATTGAATTAAAACTTTTTCTTCACCACTTTTTCTTCCCCATTTGGAAAGTGCCATTGGATATAATTGCTCTGTTGTGCATCACTGGATGCTTCTAATCACTTAGATATCAGGGATGTGAATCCGTGTGTGACAGTGCGTGCCTGAAATAGGAGAACTGGGGACACTGAAGCAGGAGGAACACGCACCTGAGGCCAGTCTGAACTGCATGGTTAGAGACTGCTTGGAACGAGTAGAGCAAAACAAAGCAACCACGAACACGGCTCTTGCTCCACTAAGGCAGAGAGGGGAAGGACAATTATTCAGTGATGGGCATATGTGTCAATACACCCTGTGGCAGTTAGAATGTGAAAGTTTCCTGATAGCTTCATTTGTTTTAAATACTCAAGCCCCAGCTGGTGCAGATTTAGGTGGCGGAGCCTTGCTGGAGGGGATGTGTCACTGGAGGTGAACTTGAGGGTTTATTGTCCAACCATACTTGGTGTTAACTAATCAGCTTACTTCCATGTTCCCTTTCATAAGCTACTTCTGACTAAGTGTTTTGTCCCTGCAGAACACCCAAAATCTCCTCTATGCCACCCTAATTTATATGGTTATGAAGGTCTAATTGCTTGAGTAAGTTTTCTGTAAATTTTATATTAACTTTTACACAAAGTTGCCTGGCTTTCTATGTTATATGTTATGTCATTGTAAAAGAAATTTGGCAAGTCAATTTATCTCAAAAAAATATAAGTGTTGTTAGCTTAGCCTAGCCTGGGCTTATTATTAATTGGGTTGATTATACATACATCCTATGCTTTATTTTAGAATTGATGTAGAACCAATCAAGTGAAGACACATGATATTTATTGAGATGTTTATTTCATATTTTCGGAATGGGTAGATTTTCTCCATACCAGCAAAGAAAAGAATCTCTTCAAAATACCACAGGCAACAACCTTGGCCAGGTACTGTGCAATCAAAAGTCTATGACTAGGACTGAAGAGATGGCTTGACACCTAAAAAGTACTTGCTTGCAAAGCCTGCAAACCCTAGTTTGGGTCACCAGCACCCATGTATATCCAGATGAAAAAAGTGGCACAAATGTGTGATATTAGTTTATACCAGTGGCAGATCCTGGCATGGCCACGTATGCAAGTCAATAAATACAATCTTTTAAATGTCCATATCATCTTGTGGTTTGGAGTTTGAATGATGAGCTGTGAATTCAGTAGTTCAGAGAAACTGCATAAGGAAGCAGGTCCAAGCAGTTGTTGAACAGGTTCAGGAAGCCAAGAAATGAGGCAGCCAGGAATGTGAGAGTAGGAAACAGTCTGATAGAAGTTCACTAAGATACCGGCCATGTTTACATGTTTGAACCTAGAGGACAGTTGCCAAAGATTTTCCAAGAGGTTTTCCATTTTAAGAAGGAGAAAATTAAGTGGACATCAATTTCCCTTTCTCTTAGTGCTTGCCACACACTTAATGTCATGAGCAAGATGATTAATGTATCATAAGGCTATTTTTATACTCTATGTAATTGTCAAGATCCATTTGTTTCATTAATTCATTAAGTTGGTTTTATATTAAGTTCTACATAAACATTGTTAAATTATATTTTCAAATAGAATTATGTTAAGTAACAAACAGTGATAGGTAGTTAAATACAATTCTATTTGCAATTTCATCAAGCTATTGCTAAAAGCTGAAAAAGAGAACTAAAAATACATGTTCATGTTTGTTATATTTTTAGTTTTGAAAAAAATAGTATAGATATATATTGATGTGCTTCTAAACTCATGGTTTTAAGTGTAAACAATATTATATTTTATTAGAAAATATAGTAAGGAAGCTTCAAATTTTAAATTCCAAGTTTCTAAATCAACGTACATGTAAATATTTTAATTCATCTTTAAGTAATAATTAAAATTTTAGAAAGATTTCCAGTCTTTGAAAAGAAAGTATTGTGGAAAGCTTGTCAACGTTGAAAAGTAGTCACGTGAGATGCAATGTCTGCTGGTGTGCTTTCACTAAATGTGGGCTGGGGAAATGCTTGATGTACCCTGGTGGAACAAATGTTTAAATATGTCCCCCCTGCAGGAAGCCACTGGGATTCCTACAGTGCTTCTGGCTAATTGGAAAACAAAATTGCTCAGAAACAAGAGCAGCAGATGGAAAGACAGTTGGCCAAGCCTACTGCCCATAAAAGACAGTTTCCAAAACCCTTGAAAGTGATAGTCCAGCTTGTAACTAACATGCAGAAGAACAAATGTTTGCTACTGAAGCAAACATTTGCTCCAAAAGAAAAGATCCAAATAAAACATTTTCTCAAAAGAAATAAATATATTTTTTTCTTGATAAATTCTTGTCAGAGTAAATATGCCATTTCAAAGTACAAGAGAATACTATGATAGATCATGAAATATGTAACAGCAGGAGACTTATTTTACAATATGTATCTATCTCCTTTTCAATAGTATTCATCTTGTAGTTGATGTTTATGGCATAAATTAGATAGAGTTCCATTGGAATATCAAAATAGCTATATAATTTTAGCACTGCTCACTTACATACTGGATATAAATTGAGGGGAAAATTGTACTAAGAATATAAACGTTTTTATGAATATAAAACTTGAAACAAATTTAGCAAATATTAAGCATATTTAAGAGATACTTATTGATGTTATGGAGAAAATATGTCAACCCCTTTATAATTTGAACTTATCAAAAATTTTATAAAATGTTCATATTGTATTTTCTATGACAAAGTTGAGAAAAAGTTTTAAAAATAAAATTAATACAATACTAAGATTTCACACTAATGATTATTTAAGTTATTATATTTCTCTTCCCTTTAATACTTGAACAGTGCTGCTTTTTTGATCAGTTTGATTAACTTTTTTAAAAAGATACTTCTGGTTTTTTTAAATATTTATTTATTTATTTATTTATTTATTTGAGAGCGACAGACACAGAGAGAAAGACAGGTAGAGGGGGAGAGAGAGAATGGGCACGCCAGGGCTTCCAGCCTCTGCAAACGAACTCCAGACGCGTGCACCCCCTTGTGCATTTGGCTAACGTGGGTCCTGGGGAACTGAGCCTCGAACCGGGGTCCTTAGGCTTCACAGGCAAGCGCTTAACCACTAAGCCATCTCTCCAGCCCACTTCTGTTTTTTATATTTTATTTTTATTTATTTATTTGAGAGAGAGAAAGACTCATACAGAGAATGGGTGTACCAGGGCCTCAAACAGCTGAACACAAACTCCAGGTGCATGTGCCACCTTGTGCATGTGGGTCACATGGGTCATTGGAAATCAAACCTTGGTCCTTTGGCTGTGCAGGCAAGCACCTGAACCACTAAGCTATCTCTCCAGCCCTTTTTTTGTTTTGTTTTGATTTTTTTCAAGGCAGTATCTCACTGTAGCCAAGGCTAACCCAAAAGATCATAAATGTCTTCCCTTTGGACCACATTAACCAGCTTTAACTGTGCCTACATTTTAAAATTCACATTACTAACGTTATTTGAAATTGTCCCAAACCAAATAAACAACAGAAGCAGAAGATAATATTTAATTTAGTGCATATTCTATTTGTAAAATATATGCATTTATAAATGAATTGACATTCAAAAAATCGCTGACTTTCCTGAAAAAATTATGCCTAAATCTTATTTTACTGATTTTATTACTACAAAGTAATAAACACAATCATGTTTTCAGCTATCCCTTGATATGTATCCTTACACTTTGTAATAAACACTTCATCTTGAATCACTTCAGCTAGTCATATACCACAGTTCATTTTAACTGGTAAAAATATCAAACAATATTTTTAGCAAATTCTTTTATAAACCTTAATTAAAAGAAAAAAAATAAATACATAGTCACTTCGTTTTGCACTTCAGATCCATGTCTAAGTGTTCAATGTCCCCATTTTTGCACCAACCTTTCTGAAATTGTCTCGCTACTTCCATAAATAATAATGTTGGTATTGCTGACTCAATATGGATCAAGTAGGCTTGAGAGAAATTTACTTTGAAAATAACAGATGAATTGTACAAGTGAGACATACAAAACCTATACTCAGACAAGTATATCCATTTCTCTTTTGGAGCCAATGAAGTAATCCATATGCAAAGACAACAAAATGAAGCCATTATCAAAGGGCAAATGATAATAGGTGTCAGTATAATGGATTTGAGGAGTGAATCCTTCTGGTGGGAGTTTAAAGTAGTACAACAATTATGAGAAACAGCATAGGGGCTCTTCAAACAGTAAAAATATAAATTTCAGTGATCCAGCAATTCTGTGACTGAACAGACAAAAGTAATTAAATCACCCTATTGAAGCCATACTGCATTTCAATGTTCATTGCTTCATTCCAGTCACCTATATAGAATCACCCTAAGTGTCCAACAACAAAGGCATGACCAGATAAAAGAAATACATCTTATGTGCACAGTTCAACATCATTTAGCTATGAAAAGGGAAATATTATTTGTGAATATATAAGTGAACTCAAAGTACATTATTTTAAGTGAAGCAAAGCACAGAAAGACAAAAACCCTACAAGCTCAATTATAGCTATAATTTAAAACATTTAGGGGGCTACAGAGATGGATTGACAGTTGAGGTGTGTGGTGGTTTGATTCAGGTGTCCCCCATAAACTTAGGTGTTCTGAATGCTAGGTTCCCAGCTGATGGATATTTGGGAATTAATGGCTCCTGGAGGGAGTGTATTGTTGGGGGCCAGCTTATGGGTATTAAAGCCAGTTTCCCATTGCCAGTGTTTGGCACACCCTCCTGTTGCTGTGGTCCACCTTATGTTAGGAATAATAGAATAAAAATATATTTCCTCCTAAAGTGGAGGTGTCGTATTAAAAATAATATTTTGCAAACACCTAGTGAACATATTACTGATACATTTTCTTTAAAACTAGATATTGCCTTTCCATAAGTTAATTTTACTATATTCTCAAATCATTGATACAGTTATATTTTCTTAAACTAAAGAAGCAAATTTGTTCATAGATGGTAGTTAATATATGATATTAGAAGAAAATGTTTTTTTTTTTGGTTTTTTGGTTTTTTTCCCCTTCAATTTTCTTGTAATGATGCATGAGCCTGCATTGGACCTGCAGAAGTTGACATTCTGAGTCTCTGAGCAAAGACTGACTCACACACAAATGTGTTGGAACATGATTTTGAGCAGATACACTTAAAGTTTATTATGTCAGACTTAAGAAGCTACATTTGGTTTTGGGCTTTTAGCTTCTTTGTTAATATTTTCAAGTTACATTTTGAAAACTGCATTTACCATGGAAAGACCAGGGATATAGTATAATATAAATTCAATAGACTATTTATGAATCCAGGCAGTATTTACAAAATGTACCCTTTACTGTCTCAAAGAATTTTTTTTATTAAAATTGCTGTCATGAATATGTGTAACAAATTTTTAATCTTATAATTAGTGGTTAGATTACTGACTCAAGCATAATTCTGAATATATGATTTTTGAATAAACAAAATACAAAATCATAAGCATATTCAATATTTACTATATTATGTAGAATATATCAAATGGAATATTTTTGTCTAAATTCCATATTTATAAAAAATAATCTTGAGCCCACCCTATATCTATGTAGTCATAGTTACTGAACGATATGGTATGAAATTGAATGCTTGGGTGCTGGAGAGATGACTTATCGGTTAAGGCACTTTCCTGAGGAGACTGAGGACCTATGTTGAATTCTCCAGATCCCACATAAGCTGGATGCACAAAGATAAGGCAAGTGCATGGTTACACATGATCAATAGGTGTATGTCCATGTGTGAGATTGCAGTGTCTGAGGCCCTGGGCTAATTCTCTTTATCACTCTCTGTCTCTCATTTAAAAAAAATAAATGAATGCTTGGGGAAACATGTCTAGTTGGGTTTATTGAACATCGAATGATATGGACTAGTTTGGGCTAGGGGTATGGCTCAGAGGTAAAGTGCTTGATTGGCAGGCAGGAAGTCCTAGTCTGTGTCCCAACACCACCATGATAATATGGAGTAGGTATGTGTCATCCTGTGAAGGAGAAGTGACAAGTTGAGCTGTTCATTATCCCTGTCAAAATTCCATGAGCTCGAAGTTCTAAGATATTATGACCTTGAATCACCTTAATATTTAGAGCTGAGAAAGAATCCATTATGCAATGTGAGTCATGGGGGGATGCAATGCACAGAGTGAAGACGGTTACCATTCACAGTGGATTCCCAGAGGCCCTTAAGGCCTGAGAGACTTGAAAAGAGGGTGCAAATGGCAAAACAGCTAACACAGCCACTCATCTCCTGTCATTTGTGGCAAGCCGATACATAGAGTACCGTATAAACAATCTGTTTCTATGTTACTGTGATTGGATAATGGGGTCTTAACAGTATTAATAGAGCCACAGTAACCTACCTGGGATGAAAAGATAAATTATATAATTATACTTAAGGATTAAGATGAAACTGCCACAGAGTTTTTATAACACTTTCTTTGCACTGTCACCGTTAGCTATTCTTTGATAAAGGTTTCTCCACCGGGCAAAGGGAATGACTCATTGGAAATTAAGGTGCTACATTGAAATTTGTATGCAACTTAGATGCTTTACTCTGTACCCTCAAAGTTGTTGAAATCTTCATTTTGAAAATCAAATATATAGTTTTCAATATTGTTACCGATTTTTATTTTATTTCCAGAATTTCAGAATCCATTTATGAGAAGAGAGGGTTAATTTTTGCTTACAGTTCCTGAGCGCAAAGTTTCTCATGGTGGTGAAAGCATGGTGGGAACGCAAAGACAGGACAGCATCTTCCCATTGTTAGGAAGGAAGCAGAGGAAGAGAACAAGCAGGGCCCAGCTCTAAAAACTAAAAAAAAAAAAAAAAAAAAAAAAAAGCCCCTGGCACCACACTTTCTCCTGTAAATCTCAACCTCTAAATATTCCATTTCCTTCCTATATAATGCCACTGTGGGGGACCAAGTCTCTAAGCACATGAAGCTATGGTGAGCATTGCATTGAAACCACCACCAATAGAGTGACTTTAAATTATCCTCTATATATTTTAATTCCCTGTGAAGAATAAATTATTTCTTCATTAGGCCTCCAAAAATAACTGTAACAGTAATCCAAGCATGCAATATAGCTATTAAATCAAATATATCTACAGTATTTAATTCAAAGCTCAGAGTGGATACAACACAAACAGTAAATATATACATGATTAGAACATATCATACAAAAACTACATGAATTTCCAGTTTATTCTTTTTTAATAGAATATTTAAATTTTCAATGAAGTAATATTTCTTTTGACAGAGTATTTATAATTTCCACATGTAAAAATACAGAAATGATATGTTCAAATGACAAATATATTCATATATTTACATTGGATTTTTAATAAGAAAATGATTTCTATAAAATCAGAAGGCAGCTTCCCACAATTAACAATGCACTATACATCATTCCAAATCAGTTTTTCTCATGGGATAAAGTGGATAATTGAATCTGAACTGTTGTGAACTTTCAGAATAAGAATTTTAGAAAAAAATTCAGTTATCCCAAAAGAATTATATGATCTCATTTGATATGCAAGGAAATTTCAGAATTGATGTAACATGTAATTTATCTAATTTTAGCACAATAATGTCTTGCAACTTAATAAAAGACATTCTTGGGTATAGCTTGAAATGAATTTGGCTTCAGTGAATGAACTTTATAAAATCAAATTTTGCTGGAAGATGATGAGGTAATGTAAAGCTCATAATCTTATTACTTTGCATATCAGCCTGTGATTTGAATGCATAAAATTTTAGAAGACAATAAATGATGGTTATATGCATATTTATATATTATAATCAATTGAGATATTTTGTATACTTTTTATTTTTATAACGAAATATGCATATATGTTCACATACATTTTACTCAAAGTTGATAAGCTGATTCATTACATTAATGATGGTTTTCCACATCATAATTTTCTTTCAAGAAATTATTATATTTTAAGGACAATATATGCTAGCAAGCTAAATAACATGTGAAAATGTTCATCAAAATGCATGGCAATCATGAGATATGCTTAATAATGACAGATTCAGAAAAAATTTTTCATACAACTTGATTTTTGAAATTAATATTTTTTATGTTTTAATAAGAATCATATTTGTGTTCTAAATTTTTCTTACATAAAATAATGAAAGTTAATATTCACAATATCAAATTTTGGAGAGTCTGTATGGGTGTAACACAATTTTTGGAAGTGTACTTAAATTGGTTTAAATTTTTCAGAAAAATACTACTTAAAACTGAATATCCAATTCATATTATGACCTACCTCTTTCACTGATAATTACAAACAAAAGAGAATGCTGCTAGTTTTTCTGGAAAGACATGCAGGAGATTGTCCATTGTAGAAGAATTTCAATGTTGAAATCATTAAAAGTCACTAACAAGTCGATAATAATGTCAAGTGCTTGTTACAAGTTTGTGTTCTTTCATATAGAAACAGATTTTTTGCATCCCATGCTATCCAGCTGTTTATATCTATTGTCTCTTTCCTTTTGTCCTATGATGTTGGCATGCTTATTTCATTCTACATCAAATACAAATAAAAATCAATTTTTAAAGTCCACTTATAACATGAAGTCATCTATAACAATGTTTAATTGGTAAACATGGAAATGGCAAGGCATATACTTTTTTTATACCATAAGTTCAATAGGGCCTTCAGATCATGGGAATGGGATCGTGGAATGGGAACAGTATACATTCTTTATAGGTTAGTTTTATCACATGATCTTGTGTAATATATAACAAATATCTACATTGTCTAACTATTCATGTCTCCTTAGATGTTGGAGTCTTTCAAAGGAAAAACTTTATGAACATTTGTGATTTTAGCAAAAGCCATCCTATGATATTACATTGTAAAAATAGAATGGGAACAATTTTCTTCAAAAATGGAGCTTGGCTGGGAATATAAGATACTGTCTCATTACATTTCTGAAAGGAGATTTTCTTCCTGATGACTGAGATAATGTACCACTATTATAGTGTCAGCATTTGATCAGCACATTTTATCTAAAATAAATCTGCATCTTTTCAGGAAGGAATTCTTAGGAAACAGGGCTTTGATATGGATATCAACACTATAATAGCTTCTTGAAAAAAGATGTGCTTTATTTGCTTAGTATGAAGATATGTGGAATTATAGTAGGAAGTATGCAGTCCAAAACCTTTATTTTACTATTCAATGAATTAATTTCCAAATGATAAAAGATTTAAGATGTATTTATATCAAAGACTATAAAAGTTATTCTTTATAGACATGTTCTTAGATATGGTGAATAACCATTTTTAACAAAACCCAGCCACAAACATACCACTTTTGAAGACTGTTATAATGAATTTAAATAGAACAGCTATTAAAAATGCAAACAATGTGTTATATTTACAGTAACATTTTCAAAGAATAAAGGTATATGGACTGTGATAATAGATGTTTTTATTTCATTTTACTATTTAAATAAACTACACACATCTAATTTTGTATGACAATTTAGAAAAAATGAATACATTCAGAGTAGCAAAACAATCAAAATATTTTAATACTGAGTCTTTCAGGATCTAGGGTGAACTGCCTTGTGAAAAAAACTAAAAATAGAATGAATTTCTTCATAATGGATGCTTTTCAAAGTCTTACATTTAATTTAGTACTAACTTGCTATTATTTACTTTTAATGTAAACTAAATCCTTGGTCTTTATTGCAAAGGAAAACCCAATTATTTTGAGCATCATGAAACTTATTAGAGGGTTACTGGTGTTTGATTGTATGTTGTCAAATTTCATATGTCTCAGGTTGAATTAATTACACTTGATTGACACAGAAATGAAAAGTGCAAGCATTTTACTTCTCATATTTGTCTTTATTCACATTTCAGGATACATTAAACATACATCTTTCACATCACAATTCTCATGCTTAGGTATATTTTTCATGCTATTAAATATATATAATCATTACATATATTAAATATATATAATCAAAATTAAAAAAAATTAAAATAGGACTTCCAGTTTTCTTTCCTTCATCTATTTGTTTTGCACCAGTTTTGTTTCCTTTAAACAATAAATTAACACTGGAGTTAAAGGACTTGCACAAATTTGCCAACAAAAATGAGTTGATCCAAATAGATTTGCAGTCTTAGGTAATAGCTTTCTGGGTTCTACCAACAGTACATGTGTCCATTGTGATTAGCATGTTATTGAAACTGAATTGTTCAACAGGAAGGACAAAATATGCTGATGAAAAGCAATCTAAAAACATTCCTGCATTCCACAGGCTAGGAGTGTCTTTCAGCAAGGTCAGACTGCCTTTATCATCTCCTAAATTAAGAGCAGTAGGCTTCCCACTCACACATTATCATATCATCTCTCCTTGAAATTCAATGGATTTGAGGTGTTTCCACATAAAAGAAAAGGATTTGAAAACCGCATTTTTTTCCACAATATTTGAAGTTTAGATGTGAATAGTTTGGTGACTGATTTCAACCATATTATCATTTTTAGCTAGGATAATGTCATCTTAGCTTTGCCTTTTCAATAGTTGAAAATCATCTCAACCAGTTTGATCTGCAGTTGACAGATTTTCATTAAATATCCATGCCTAGAGGAAACCAATTAAAATCATGCCTGCATTACATTTCTTGAACAATTAAACTTTGCCATTTAAACCAAACTAGAATTTCCTATAATACAAAAGAATGCCCTGGAATTTTCAATATTTACTTATAGATGAGAAATTTTACACTTGTATCAACTATCCAAATTAAAAAATTGAAGATGATTGCTACATTTGCTATATTTGTTATTTTTTGTTTGGCAACTATCTTGGCCAAGTATGTAGAAATTTAATATTTAAAAGAATCAGAAATCCATCATAAAAAGACAGAAACAAAATTAGCATTTATCATTAGCAAACATGAATGCACATAACCATTTTTGTCATTGCTACATTAAGTAGACTAAGAGATGTTGATGTTAATAACCTAAACATAAACTCAATCTTCTGTAAATCAGTGCTAAAGTGAGTATTCTGTTAGCATTTTCATTTAATTCCAATTATTTTCCTCTATGGAAGAAGCTGATCAATTATATTGCATGAAAGGTGTTTGTGGGTACCTGTACAGTCATCACTCACAAACCCTGAGCCTACCTGTTCAGTGCAGAATTTATAATTTCATGTGTGGTGCCCATGATGACTTCATGAACTCTGTTTATTGATGTTCTCTGAATGTTCTAAACTCTTATTTAGCTTTCCTTGTGTATTTGATAGTATTTTCTTACATCTTGCTGTATTTTCCACTTCCACACTAGAATTTATTTCATACTTGCATAATATAAATATCTCTTAAAAAATGTGATTATCTCTGGGTTACTAGCATAATATTCCTATTTTAAAGAATCTATGTTAGAACCATCAAAGGGTTAGTTGTATTGACTTACCTTATTGTCATTTGAGAATAAGCAAAGATCAGTTTCAAATTATTTCAAGCACAACTAGTATTCTTGTTAACAAATAAATGAAATTTAGTTTCTTTATCTATATATGTATATTTAAACCTGAAAGCATAAATTCATTTACTGAAAAATAAATGTCTCCATTGCACAGCATGCATTCAATATACAATAATGTTAAGTACCCATGTTTTCTGTTTTAAATTCCAACATTTTATATAGAAAAAAATCTTAAAATTTTATGATACTAGACAACTTCTTCATTGAAATATTTACATATATTTCTTTTAAAAAAAAGAAAAGAAAATCTTTTGATTTTTAAAATTTAATAGCATAGAAAATTATGTATATTGGTATATATTGTACTTAACAAATCATTAGCTTTTTTCCTGTTTATATATTGATTACAAATAGTGCAAGCAATCAAAGCTTTATTTGTGCTGTTGTAAGTAAAGAGATAGTGTCATGAAATATAAGGAACAAAAGGACAATTAAACCGAAAGCAAATGAAAGTCATCTATCTTCTTTGGTAAAATGACATCCTAATCACTGGCTATCTCTTACTTTGACATCTAGAAGTCCTCATTGTATGCTCCGTGATGAATGCTTGGTTGAGAATGAACACTGTATGCTGCGGAAAGTGAGGGCATCTGCCAGTTCTATGCTTCTGTAGCCTTTCACAAAACCCTTCTGTTGTTTGCCTAACAGAGAACCATGTGTCTCCTGTGTCAGCAGAAAGACTCTGATGGAGAGTTTAAACCTCCAATTACATTGGAAAACAATGTCCCATGCATTAAAAACACTAAGCCAAGATTTGACATTCAAGTTTATGCTCAGAATCCCTAGCAAATACTGACTAAGAACTAAAGGGAAAAGGAAATCACAAAGAGATTTAATTTTAAGGAGATATCCTGATTCATATTTGCAATTCGGCAATTCACCACAAACTATAATTAAGACTACTTAAACAAATAGGCATGTTGGGCTATATTAATTTCATTCTGCCCCTCCTTCCCCTTCCTTACCTTCACCAAGTATGTTGTCATTGGGGTCTTCACTGTCCTTGGGGCTCTCCTTATGTTATCCTCCAGATTCATATAAAATTACTGTATTATCTTCTATTTATAGCATTTTCAAATTATTTATTTTATCAATATTCAGTTTAATCATAGTCCACAGAAACTGTTGATGTAAAATTAACAACTATGATCAACCAAGGCCAACAGTTCTGTATCTTAGACCATATCTTAGTAGAATCTGAAACACAGTCATGAATTCCCTTTAGAAGAGAATTTATTTCCATTTATTATATTATCCTTTTATGCTTCTCCTAATGTTTAATAGAAGTGTGAAAGATGAAATACCATGGAGAGGGTAACTGCTCTTATCCATGTGGGGGCATGGGTGTTGCAGTTACCTGTGGCTGGCACAGTGTACCCAACCAAAACCAGCTTGTGCAGAAAAGGGTTTTATTTATTTATTTATTTTTGTCTGTGTTACAGACTTGAGGAGAAGTTTTATGATAACAGGGAAAATAAAATAGGGAAGAGACTATGCAGGACAGTGATCTACTAAGAATGGCAAGCTAGAGGCTCAGAAACCTCAAGGTCCATCCCAAGCAACACACCTTTTCCAGCAAAGCTCCACCTCCCAAACTGCCATCAACTGGAAACCAAGAATTCAAAATGCATGAGTATATGAGGAAATGCTAATTCATACCATCACAATGAGCATTTGATGTCTTTCCATTTCTATTTTTTTTTTTTCCTGAAGTGAGATGTGGGCCATATGATCTGATCTGCTCTAATCAGAGGCATTTGGGGGACATGATGTATGTCACTGCAGAGCCATGGATACTAATTGCTGTCACTGTGCCCCTTTCTTGCTCTGGTAATCTTGCAAGTGCGTGGTTACAGAAGATTCTGTGACTAACTCACTCAGAAGTACAGCAGAGCACAGAGGCTCTGGATGTAACAGAAGATTGGAATTCTGCCTGAAATGAATTCTGTTTGTCATGCTGAGACTCAGCTGAGAACTTCCATTTGGTATGAGGTCAAAACCATTTTCTTTTGAATGTCAAGGTAATTGTGTATGATTTCACTGTACAGACCTCTCCTGTAATAGAACAAAGACAATGGCATGTGCTGCTGGTCATGAGTAGGTGCACCACAAGTGAGCACAATGTTACACTAATTATTACCTTCTTCATTCCTAAATAGCCCTAAACAGATGGGAAGGGAAATAATGACAATTTCCCTTGACAGGAGTCACTGTGAAGATTTATCAAACAAAAATAGTTATACCATCATTGATGTGATTTTCTTACTCTGTTCCCTGAATAAATATTTTGTGAATAGACCACGTGAAATATGGCCTACACAAAAATAGATAAATACAAAGTATGCACCTTACCCATTTCCCTCAAGAAAATAAGTGCAGGAGAATGAACCGTCATAGAACTAAGTATTTTCATGAAATTCCATTTTTAGGTGAACAGAAATTAGCAATTAATATTTGGTGCTTTTAACTAATGTATTTTAATGCTATGAAGAGTGAAAATTAGTAAACCTATTTTTTAAAGAAAAAATAGATAATGTAAAGTATTCTTAAAGTATATTTTTCAAGTACAATTATAGGTGAGACCCAAGACAAGGAAAGCTTGCAGCCTTCAGTGTGGAATAGTCTTTCAGAAGATGTGCATGTGTTGTGTGGGGGTGTATGTGTGTGGGCAAATGTATATAGAATGTTCATACACATGTGTGAACATATGGAAACCAGAGGTGGATGTCTTTTGCCGTTGGCTTTCTTTTTGTCTTTCTGGAGTGGAGTTTCTCACCTGAGCCCAGGTCTTGTTCATGCCGTTACTCTAGCTGCTTTTCTCCAGGGACTCCTTGTCTTTGCTGCCCCAGTACTGGGATTACAGACAGCACCCACACTGTAACTAAATTTAGCGTTGGGGCTGAGGCCAAGCTCTAGTCCTCATGAGTGAGAGGCACTTTACTAATTGTGCCATCTCCCTAGTCTATTTCCAGAGTACTTCTAAGGAGGATACTAGAATGACAGAAAACGTGAGTGGATCACTCTTTAAGAGAAACAGAAAAACAAATGCATTATAGGAGGTTAAAAATTTTTGGTCCAAAACAAACAAAAAAAAAAACTCTAAGTTTCTCCGCATAGTCTTCATATTGAAAAATCTGCCAAAATGAAAGTTTTTTTTAATACTTTTAAAATTTTATTTATGAGAGAGAAAGAGAGACAGTAATGCACATAGAGAGAGAATAGACATGCTTTCAGCCACTGTAAATGAATTCTAAATGCATGTGTCATCCTGTGCATCTGGCTTACATGGGTCCTGGGTAATCAACTCTGGGTCCTTGTGGTTTGATTCAGGTGACCCTTATAAACTTGGGTGTTCTGAATGCTAGGTTACCAGCTGATAGAAATTTGGGAATTAACACCTCCTGCAGGCAGTGTATTGTTGGAGTCAGGTTTATGGGTATTATAGTCAGCGTACCCTTGCCAGTGTTTGACACACTCTCCTGTTGTGGTTGTCCACCTGATGTTGGCCAGGAGGTGACATCTACCTTCTGCTCATGCCATCAGTTTCCCCTGCCATCACAGAGCTTTCATTTGAGCCTGTAGTATCCAGAAGATGTCAAGGAGAACTTAATGACATTTAGAAAGGGGTAAAGAACATAACTCCTAATGATAAGTTAAATTGTACAAGGGTGTGACACACAACTCGAACACATGACATAGCTACTAATAGTCTGTGGGAAGATCAAACACAGGGTCAGTGAAGAGATGTTTATTTAAACAGGTCAGTGACTACAAAAGCATTTTAAAAAGTTCTCACAAGTGATGATAACAGATCCCATTGCAGAAAGCTAGTTAAAAAGAAGCAGACAAGGCAAAGTCTCTAATTTGTAAAGCTGCTTCCACATGGGTATGTTTCTAATTTCTCTAAGTCAGTATTATACACACATGAAAAAAAAATCAATAACATTCCCACTCTCATCTGAAGACACCCTCATGGCATCTCAGGTGCATTTTTTTTGTTTTTGTTTTTGTTTGTTTGTTTGCTTGTTTGATTTGTTTTTATTAGTTTTCTATTCTGAAAGTACAGTCAGTTTGGTACCATCATTAAGCTCATCCGTGACCTACCCTCACCCCCTTGGCCCCTCCTTCTTGAGGTATGTGGGTCGTGCATTGTGGAGTTAGCCCAGAGTTAGTGGTATGGTAAATGTCTCTGCATATCATGACCCAACATGTGGCTCTGACATTCTTTCTGCCCCCTCTTCCACAACATTTCCCTGAGCTATGTTGGGTTCATTTTTGGTCTGCTTCAGTGATGAGGTGTTGGGGGCCTCTGGGGTTCTGGCTCTCTGATTTGGTAGGCATTGATTTTTCTCTGTGTTGGTCTCCTTCCCCCTTTTGCTGTTATCCGGTTCATCAGGAAAACAGCACCCTTGCTTGTTTTGCCAATTTTCCTTATATTCAGTCAGGTCTCTTTTGAGGTATGATGGGCTAGAGTTCCATCATTCTGACTTTTACAGGTTTATAAGTCTTTAAAGTTGAGGGTGTTTTTTTTTTGTTTTTTTTTTTTGTAAAAACAGCAAAAATTCTGATAGCACAATTTAATGTCTCTTTTGCCGTGTAGTAGTCTAGAAAAGGACATTTATGAAGAATACATTTATAATAATCCCTTCATATAGAAATATTCATACATGATCACGGTGAGAGAGTTGGAGAGACCATTCCCAAGCAGTTCTTCCTGCTTGCTCCCTGGGGAGGCAAGAACACACAGAATTTGAACTCAGGCCAGGACTGTTGTTTCTGACTGACACCAAAGCTGGCCAAAAACAACACTGACCTCACCTTTCTCCCCCAGGTAGGTAAAACAATTTACATTTCTGAGTTAGACATAGAATAAGCACTGTGTGTTAGTATTTGCTAAGTGATCCCCTTGCTCCCAAGCCGTTAAAGAGACATCATGAGTTCACTGAGATAGTAGCTGTCACCCCTTTTCCAATATGGGACGGCAGCAGGATATTGTAAAGGCAGATAACGCTTTTAAGCACACATATGATGATAATTCAGGGGTTAATGCTACCATTTCTTTTTAATCAAAAGATTGGCCCAGTGTGAAAATATCCCCTACCTTGTCTCTTGTTTACGGTGAATACTTTTTCACTCATAATGTTAATATTACTGAGAAGAAAGTTTAGACCACCTTTTCATCAAATTGAAGGAATTTCTAATATCTCAAAAAAGATTTGGGTTTTTGAAATATCTTAGTAATGTAATTATTAAACCAATGTTTTAAAAATATGATATCTCTTTGAGTGTCCACTCTCTCAGACTATGAAACATGCATTTTTTTTCATAGCAGGCATATTCCACTTGAAATAACAATTATAGCTTCCACTAAGCTGATAAAGTGTACAAGATTATAAAGAAACTTTAATTTTGGTAACTTTGCATTCTAAATAGAAAACTCAGGAAGGATTTTTCTTTCAAACTTTTCATGAGGAATACTTGTCAGTATTGTGACCCAACCCCTACTGTGTAACATTAAGGAACAGACGTGAGACCTCGGGTTATTCAGTCTTAGTCACCGCTATCTACTTTGGGAGCCACCAAGACTTATCCATCATTCCTGTTCTAAAATGGAAGGAAACTGGGCTCAACCAAAGATGGGAGGATTAGTCCACTGGATGATATTTTCATCATGCTATATACATAATATATCAAAAGGGAGAATATGTAAACTATTTTATCATAATGTATTATAAAGGGAGAGAGAGAATAAACATACAAGTGAGAAATACTAAGGGTAACAGTATCTCCATCAGAGCCAAAGGTGGAAAACATTATATATATGCCTTAGGGCTCTTTCCTTGGAGTATTTAAAAGAATACACAAGCAATACTATTTATGGATGAATACTACTCAAGCTAAAATTAAAGATTTTATGATGTAAAAGATATTATGAAGGGGACAATTAGGTTCTACACAAGATGTGTAAAATACAGAACATATGTTTTAGTCTACTTTATATATATTTGGTTCATCATACTTTTTACTATATAAGTTACTGTATAAATACAGTGTTGTATTAACTGATTACTCAAAATGATCTTATAAACTATACTGATTTTTTAGATTAAATTTCTGAGACTGTCTCATGATAACCATACTGGCTCCAAGCTTTGCCTAGCTGAGGATGATATTAAATTCTTGATCTTCAATGATTCCAACTAAAATTTATTTTATTTATTTATTTATTTTTGTTTAGAGATAGGGTTTCACTATAGCTCAGGCTGATGTGGAATTCACTATGTAGTCTCAGGATGGTCTAGAATTCACAATGATCCTCCAACTTCAGCCTCCCAAATGGTGGGACTGAAGACATGGGCTACCTTGTGCCACTTCAAAAGTTATCTTCAAATCAGATTTGCATTTATATAAAAATTGAATAAAATCACAGAATCTTTTGTTGAATTCATTACATATTCATCATTTTATTATCATATTCTACAGGTCCACTGCTTGAATATCTTCTGTGGTCTATGATCACACCCTCTCTCTTCATCTTCTGATGCTTTATTAGCTCCATACTTTTTGACTTTTTTGGAATTGTGTTGGTTAGCATGATGTTCTTTGACCTGGTCCTCTACAAACGAAAAACTATTACCATCTTAATCAGGAGCACCTGTTACCTTAAAAGAGAATCTCTAATTTGGACATGTTGCCATTCCCTTATAGAAAGAGAAGGGCAATGAAATGCAGTCACACTCCTTGAGGCAGCTGTAGGCAGTGATGTATGAGGTCTTGTTACCTCTGGTAGTGATATAGTGAATTGGTCTTTAGACTGTTAGGGATGACCTGCCCAGGGAGAAAGCACTTATTATCTTCCCCCCTTTAAAACTGGTTTCTTTACGTGGCAATACACTTATGTGTCCTTCTTGTCCTTTGATTATGGACTTCTCTATTGGATTGTTTAGTATGAGATCTTAAATTAATTTATTTTACTACTAATGAGAGACACACACCTAGAATGATCACAGATAGAATGATGTAAATATAATGGCTATCTTCATGGGTATAATAGAATACTAATATGAATAAATCACATCAACATACATGTATGCACACACCTTCATACAAAAAAAAACACTTATGCATATGCACACACACACACATACAGAAATAGCTGTTCATTTTTAAAAGGCTGAAATTTCTGAAATGCTCTGAGGGATGATATCTTGAACTAGAACTTCTTAAGATAGAACTCTATTAGTTTTGTGTTTTAATTTGCTTGGTACATCTCTCTTTCATATCAATACAGAACAAATTTGTTTGACTAAATAATCCACATAGCACCAGTTTCTTGACATTCCCCTTGAAATTGCCACATCAAGGAAAAAATAAAGAAAATTAAGAAAATAAGGAAAAGACTTTTCCATAATATACATTTCATTTGATTCATCATAATACTTCATTCGTAACTTTGACCCAAGCCTAAAGCATTGATAACATGAGAAAAATAAACTTGCTTTTTTCATTAATAAAACATGCTTTCTAATTTATTACTAGTGAGATATGACCCAATGGAAGCAACCTAAATCAGATGAGCATATTGTCACTCTAGATATTTTGGCCTAAAATGTTTTTAAAAGATGATATAAAATAATTAGATTATTACTAAGATCATATTTAAATGTAAATGGGCCTTTGCAATTAACTTGGAAATGCAAGATGAAGTTAAATTAATATGAACAAAACATAATTATTGTTAAATCAAAAATGATTCTTAGCAATGAAAATGCTCAGTAGAATAGATTAGGGAAATCATAGTTATAAAGATTGCAATTATCCTCTTTTGACTTTCTGAATCCACTATGAGTATTGTAGTGTCAGAGTATTTTTACCATTATTATTTATTTACAGATTTTAATACATTTCCCCAATACTATGTTGCCAGAACAACTTAGCTTGCATGCATCATGCTTTTTTGTTGTTCTGATTTATCAAGAAGGAAATAAATGTTAGTCTTTATACATTCGTGACTTTATAAACTTCTATTTTGTGATGTATCTGTACATACTTAATGATTGTTCACCGAGGGTCAAGGCTTTGTTCACCTCTGATGACACAGATTCATTACTTACTGACTTTTATAACTTTGGTAGCACTTATGGTGGCAAAATTTCATAGATTTTCAAGTTTCATGGTAAGAGCAGTATTATAAGCAAAGATTTAACTACCATGATTTATTTATTTTTGTATTTCAAGGTAGGGTCTTACTCTAGCCTAGGCTGACCTAGAATTCACTCTGCATTTTCAGGGTGGCCTTGTACTCACCATGATCCCCCTACCTCTGCCTCCCAAGTGCATCGCCACCACAGCAGGCTAAGCTACTTTTGTTGTAGTATTTAATTAAAAATGCTCAATAAAAACACAGGAGACATTATATTTTTAACCAAGAAGACAATGCCATATAAGAACTCCAACCTCCTAAGGGGGAAAAAAAAAAAAGGTTATAAAGCAAAGTAGCTAAAATAACAGAAGATAGTGAAAATCATAAACTATCTTCAGGAGTCACAAAATTTTCCTTTTATGACAGCTGAAAATAGAAATGGTATGTCATGTGCAATTCGATGTCATCACCTCTGTAGTATTATGTATTAAGGTGAGAGTAAATTCTTGAGTGCTGCATGCTCAGTTCATTTGTGCTCCTGCTGGCCCCTTCATGACTGATAGAATGTGCCTTCGTTGACTCAATTAAATGATTGCTGTGACTGATTTAGGTATCTGACCTAACACCACATTCTCTGGGAAGCATCCCAAAAATGCATTTCTCATTCTGAACTCTGAAATGTCACATGATAATATAGACAAATATTTTTACTTCATAATGATACGATGCCCTCTTGTGAATGCTTTAAATTGACATTTTTAGTAGTACACAGTTTTCATGTTTTAATTGATTTACAAGTGATGTAAATTAGTATTCTCAGGCTGGAGAGATGGCTTAGCGGTTAAGCGCTTGCCTGTGAAGCCTAAGGACCCCGGTTCGAGGCTCGGTTCCCCAGGTCCCACGTTAGCCAGATGCACAAGGGGACACATGCGTCTGGAGTTCGTTTGCAGAGGCTGGAAGCCCTGGCGCGCCCATTCTCTCTATGTCCCTCTATCTGTCTTTCTCTCTGTGTCTGTTGCTCTCAAATAAATAAATAAATAAATAAATAAAATTAGTATTCTCTAGTAAATCAAATATAATATCAGTGAAGTAGGATTAAAGTAAGTACCATGTGCTCTGCTCTGACTCTAAAATAACTAATTACTGGAAGAGAAGGACTGTGTGTGCTAATGCTCATGTTCATCCTTTGTGTGCCTTTCCTTAAGACATTTAGAATATGAAGTGTAGTCTTATCACCTTTATATTATGAAGAGGCCCACAATTCAAAACAATAAATAAAACTATTCAATTAATACCAAGAACACTAAATCATCAATCAAATTTATAAAGATAAACTACTTAAATTATGAAATAGTATTGTACTAACACTGTCTCGTAATATATTCATAGCTAAGATGTTAAAGTAAATTATTTCTTCTTTCAAACTAGTATTCTGATCATACTTTTCGTAACTGAGTTTCCGATTCATACACTTAATTTGGAACCCGAGAAGAACCATGTTTAGCAAACAAAGCCACCCTAGTGTGATGCTTAGATTTTAAAATCAAAATTGGGGCTGGAGAGATAGATTAACAGTTAAGGCACTTGTCTGCAAAGCCAAAGCAGCAAGAATCAAGTTCCTGTGACCAATGTAAGCCAGATGCAGAAGGGGGCACATCCATCTGGAGTTCATTTCCAGTGGCTGACAGCCCTGGGGTGCCCATTTTCTCTCTCAGTCTATCTTAAATAAATAAATAAATGTAAAATAGAAATTGTTCTTATTGTTCTTATACCTATGCACAAGATACAATATCCAGAGTATAGGGATATTTTTCTTCAACCAAATGTTATGGCATCAAAACACAATTTATATAGAGTTCATAATCATTCTGTTTGGATGAAATAATTAATTTTATCCCTTTAGAGAATGTCACAACGCTAAAATCAAAACAAATGTTATTATATAGATTTAGGCAAATGGTAGAAAAAAGGAACATTATAAAAATTCTTTATTAATTCACGTATTTACTTTTAGTTGAACTGCCCTTTCCTCTGACCCACATCTCTGCCTTTGTGCTAGACTATAACTCTTCCAACACCCATATTCCTCCTTTGATATTCATGTCACCAAAGATCTTATTCATTCCTTATTGTCCTCCCTTGAAACCTGCTTACCTTCTTTCATGGGCAAATTTTGAATTTCCTGACATCTGTTATCCCTCTCTCTCTCTCTCACACACACATACACGCAAACGTACTTGATGCGCGCGCACACACACGTATCAAAGTTCTAAGCCAGTATGTACATATTGAAGAGAGCATGTAGTGTTTGTATACAATTTATTTTATTTTATGTTATTTAGTTGAAAGAGAGAGAGAGAGCAGAGAGGAAGAGAATGGTCACATCAGGGCATTTAGCTGCTGCAAACGAAGTCCAGAAGCATGCACCACCTTATGCATCTGGCTTGCATGGATCTGGGGAATCAATCCCGGATCCATTGGCTTTGCAGGTGAGTGCCTTATCTGCTAAGCTATCCTTCCAGCCCCCATTTTAAAAATATTTTATTTTCGTTCATTTTATTTATGTGTGTGAGTGTTTGGTGTGTGAAGGGTAGGAGAGAGAGTGAGCATGTCAGAGCCTCTACCTACTGCAAATGTACTCCAGACATGTGTGCCGTCAATATGTCTGGCTTTACAAGGGTTTTGGATACTCAAACCTGGGTCCTTAGGCTTCACAGACAAGTGTCTTAACTGCTAATCTACCTTTCCAGCCCAGTCTCTCATTTTCATTTTCCATTCTTCAGTTAATGAGCACTTGGGTTGATTCCATTTCCTTACCTTTGTGTGAGTGCAGCAGTCACATGGATGGAGAATATCTGCAGTGTGGTGGAGACTCATTTGGGTATATGTCACTCGTATACAATAATAATTGTACATAGATTTAAAGAATTAATTTTATAACTTAATCAAATTATCAGACTTGATAATGGCATCAATTCACTATCACAAGTTTGCATGCAAATAATCAAATTTCTCTCTAGTACTCAAATAGGATATGAACAATACAACTCAATATGCAAAATATGACTCAATATAAAGTTGATCAACAGAAATGTATTTAAATGATTATATCTGGTCACATTTGTTCTTAAAATATTTTACAAGGCAAATTTTGCTCTTTTATTTTTCACAGTAAGGAAATATCCTGCCACAGAAAGAAAAAAAAATCACTATTACCAATCAAATATTATTTTCAGTGAAGTAAACAAATTATCCCTACTCAAAATTTTTTGATAGCTCAATATTCTTTTACAGAGTATTCAGAAATTCACCTTTAAATGTAAGTATGTAAATAAATATGTTCAATGACACAACAGAATTAGTATTTTTATATTAATTATTTTTAGGTGGTTGTTTAAAATGCCTTTAAGATGACTTTTTTATATATTTCATTTATGTATGAGAGAGAATGAACGAATCAGTGAAGCAGCATCGGCCTGCCACGGCCTCAGTAATTGGAGACAAACCTTAGAAGCATATGCTACTTGGTGTGTCTGGTTTTATTTGAACAATGGAGAATTTAAGTGCCTCAACAACTGAGTCATCTCTCCAGCCATGACCTTGTTTTTTTTTTTTTTTCTATTAATGCATTTTTTTTTCTAACACTCCTTTGTATTGAGAAGTATGAACAGCTATATGGAACACTGTGGATGAAAATGAAACAGCTTGACTCTTGTTACAATTGAATCCAGAGTTAGGACTTAAAAAACTTGAGATGCGTCTATATAACTTAATGGTTTAATATAAAAATGCCAATACTGAAATCTTAATAAGTACTTAACTCATAAGTTGATGTTTGATTAAACCTTAAAATGTCACTTAACAACATACATATAAAATAAAACACCTTCATATTATAAAGAGAACATATAATGCTCACTGCCTCAAATTTCAAAACATCTTGCCAGTGTCTTTTTTGAGCTATCAGTATCCTGTCATAAGAATATATTTGCATTTTAACTCTATAAGAACAATATTAAAAATATCATTAGGGCTGGAGAGAAGGCTTAGCAGTTAAGTTCTTGCCTATGAAACCTAAAGACCCTATTTCGAGTCTCATTTCCCCAGGACCCACATTAGCCAAATACACAAGGGAGTGCACATCTGGATTCGTTTGCAGTGGCTGGAGGCCCTGGTGTGCTCAGAATTATACCTTTTTATATTTTCCATTTGATTACTCATGGAAAATATACAAATATATTCATAGTAATTTTTTTTTTTTCAAAAATTTGGACTTGACAGGGCACTGAGAAATCAATCTACTACTAAGCTGGAAGCTTCCTCCTTGCCGGCTCACTGTAATAGTTCTAGAAAATGCTATGCAGTTTGCTGTTGGCTGTGCCTACAAGTGCCATGGTGGCATGATTGTTATGGGTATAACTAACTGTTCCCTGATTGGATTTGAGGCCGGCTTTATGGAAGGGAATAATGCTAAGTACTGCAAATCTAGTCAAAAGCCTTTGACTGGGAAGGTAATAGGCCCGTGGGAGGAATTGCCTGCCTGTTGTTTGGCTAAATTGGGATCTTTTACTCAGCAAATTGCCCTTGAAAAATTTATGCTTATGCCCATGGACTAATGTTGTTCTCATATTTGGTCAAAAACAGCTTCATTTTGCAGTTGGCAGTGACTATTGTGGATAATCAAAATTCCTCAAAATGCTGGTTATAAGTGACGGTTCAGTGTTTGGTGATAAATGAGACATCCCTATCAACCTCCAAGGCTTATAGAACATTTTGGAAGAGGGAAAGAACATAATAGACAGAGGAGGGGTTGCTTTGAGTACTGTCTTCTAGACATGAAATGGCCATTGCATTCATGGCCTCACAGTGGTTGTCGTTACCTGCACCAGATCTGCACAATATTGAGTCCATCAGTGTTCCACTATGGATGGTGAATGACATTAACATAAATAGGTAATAAAATTATAGTCCATAATGCTACAAGAAAACTTACACCACTGAATATAAAGCTGCTTACTTCCTGTTGTCAGAAAATTACCGATTTTTCATCTTGAGTGAGTGGCAGAAGTTGTAATAAACACAACTATGTCAAAAATTACTTTTGTCCTGGGTGGTAGTACATGTATTTAATCCCAGAACATGGGAGGCAGAGATAGGAGAATCTCTGTGAGTCTGAGGCTAATTTGGGATCACAAAGTGAATTTCAGGTAACCCAGGGAAGAATGAGCACACAACCTTAAAATTATTAAAAAAAAAAAAAAAGGAATTTCATATATATGCAGAATAAAACTATTTTTCTGAAGTCACCCATCTAACATCCTGAGGAATATATTTCAGCAGAGATAATTAAAACTTGAATATGCTATCAATAAAAACAAAATTAGTAATGAAATTTTAAATATTATACCTGATTTAGTTTTTTTTTCATTTTATGTTCATTGCATAATACATTTTATCATAGAACACATTTATAATGAATGTGGACAATTTGCACAATTGAAAATGGGCAT